>NC_051439.1:1107461-1108247 GCF_001649575.2 Kryptolebias marmoratus | reverse complement strand
CCTCGGTGACCTCAGCACCGGAGATTGGAGAGCCCGACCCAAAGTCCCCAGGCTCTGCCTCCTGAATGGAAGACGTGCTGGTGGGATTGAGGAGGTCTTCGAAGTATTCGGCCCACCGACCCACAACGTCCCTAGTCGAGGTCAGCAGCACACCACCCTCACCATAAACAGTGTTGGTGCTGCACTGCTTTCCCCTCCTGAGACACCGTATGGTGGACCAGAATTGCCTCAAAGCCATGCGGGAGTCTTTCTCCATAGTCTCTCCGAACTCCTCCCATGCTCGAGTTTTTGCCTCAGCGACCACCCGAGCCGCATGCCACTTGGACTGCCGGTACCTGTCAGCTGCTTCTGGAGTCCCACAGGCCAAGAAGGCCCGATAAGACTCCTTCTACAGCCTGACGGCATCCCTCACTACCGGAGTCCACCAGCGGGTTCGAGGGTTGCCGCCGCGATAGACACCAACTACCTTGCCACCACAGCTCCGATAAGCCACCTCAACAATGGAGGAACGGAACATGGCCCACTTGTGCTCAATGTCTCCCACCTCCCCCGAAACATGTTCAAAGTTCTCCCGGAGGTTGGAGTTAAAGCTACGCCAAACAGGAGACTCCGCCAGATGTTCCCAACAGACCCTCTCAATATGTTTGGGCCTGCCAGGTCTGACCGGCATCCTCCCCCACCAACGGAGCAAACTCACCACCAGGTAGTGGTCAGTTGACAGCTCCGCCCCTCTCTTCACCCGAGTGTCCAAAACATGCGGCCGCAGATCAGATGAAACGACAACAA
>NC_051439.1:1104769-1106723 GCF_001649575.2 Kryptolebias marmoratus | reverse complement strand
ACCAGAGAGGTGACATTCCATGTCCCTAGAGCCAGCTTCTGTAGCTGAGGATCAGACCGCCAAGGTCCCCGCCTTCGGCCACACCCATCCTACATTGCACCCGACCCCTTTGGCCCCTCCCATAGGTGGTGAGCCCATGGGAAGGGGGACCCACGTATCCTCTTCGGGCTGTGCCCGGCTGGGCTCCATGTGCAAAAGCCCGGCCACCAGGCGCTCACCAACGTGCCCCACCTCCAGGTCTGGCTCCAGAGAGGGTCCCCGGTGAGGGGCCACTAAAGGCAAAGCAACAAAAATGTTTTTGCCTGTATATTTGTGTGTTGTGCATGCGTGTTTGTTTGTCTGTACCATTAGCTAAATATCTCATGAACCACTTGACAAATTTTAATAAAACAGTTGGAAAGTATTCATTAGATGAACACCTAAAACTAAATAACCTTTGAAGTCAACCTCATTCAAGATGGCCCCCACAACATAGCAACCTTATCAAACCCAAAAACAGATGTGACTCAACCAGTTTTACATATATAGAGCTAGAATTTGGTTTGGTAGGTGAGAGTCATTTCCAACACATACACTGAGCACAATGTAATCACACAAGATCTGTTTTTAAAACTTTGCTATTATCTGTTTGAGTCAATTCTGTTTGTCTGTTAGCAAAATATTACATGAACCACAGGATGGAGTCTAAAGAAACTCTCAGAAAGTAATTATTGAACAGACATCTACAGATTAGTAACTTTTGAAATCAATGTAATTCAAGATGGCTGCCACAGGTAATTGACCTTAGCAAACACAAAAATGGCTACAACTCAGTCCATTTTAAGGATATTGCGATAAAATATGATGGGGTAGGAGCTGAGAGTCATCCTCGACAACCAATCTGAGACCTAAATACATTTCTGAAGAACTTGCATGAGATTGTGCACAATATAATTTACAAGGTTTGACCAAAATGGTTATAACTTTGTCTCTTCTCATCATTAAATGATCTTACTTAAAACTCTAGCATGAAAAGTTTCTTAATGCTGGGTGCACATTGTGCATTCCATTTAATGCTGCTTCGATCTGTGTGTAGTACAGGGGAGCTTCACTACCAGCAGTTTGCAGTTGTCCTGCTTGGTTTTAGTGGACTAAGTCTGTCTAAGTGTCAAGCAGAAAACAATCAGGGTCTCAAACACCAGATCAAAGCAGCTGTCTCCCTGGAGAAACACCAAACAAAGGCAGATATGTTGACTTTGTGGGCCCTGATAAAGGACTGAGTGTAATAATTAGTGCAGACAGCCCACCTAAAGGTACATTGCACCTCACTTTCCTGTTTTTATACTCATGCAAAACAAGAAGGACACAATGGGTAGTGTTTATAAGAGTGCACTGGACACTTCAAACAAGACCCCACACAGATTTGGAAGCAGACCTCAGATCTGCTAACAGCTGGCGACATCTGGTGGAAGATCACAGTAAGCAGTAAGTTAAAGCTAAACAGACAGCTGATTTAAACTCAAAATAGAAATGCCCAATTGTTTTTCAGTGAACAAAAATTGTAGACAATTTTTAAATTAAAACTAGAACACAAGTCATTTGATAATAATGAGGAATATTCTGCATGGATGAGCAGTCAATGTAAAGAATGGAGGATTCCTACAAGAAAAAGCTGAGCTTTCAGGCTCTATGGTGTACTTAAGTCACATAAATATCAAATAACTCTTGATAAAGCTATATACCTTAAGAATACAAAGCTATTTCTTTAATATATATATATAATGGCGAACCAACCGGACATTGTGGTGGTGGATAAACAACAGAGGAAAGCAGTTGTGGTGGATGTAGCAATACGGAGTAATTGCAACATCAGGAAAAAGGAGCACAAGAAACTGGAGAAATACCAGGGCCTCAGAGAGGAACTGGAAAAGGCCTGGAAGGTAAAGACCACAGTGGTGCCTGTGGTCATCGGGGC
>NC_051439.1:1102534-1103166 GCF_001649575.2 Kryptolebias marmoratus | reverse complement strand
TCATCAAAATTAAACGAAATAAACATTTGAAATATATGAGTTTGTATGTAATGTATGAATATAATATACAAGTTTCACTTTTTAAATGGAATTACTGAAATCAATCTACTTTTTCATGATATTCTAATTTTATGACCAGCACCTGTATATATAAACTCACATATCAACATCTTGTAACTTCCTCATTAAAACAATATGGACTGAAAGAAAGATCCACTGATTGTCATTGTCAGTGTGTAAAATTTGTTCTCTGCATTTGACCCATCCCCTGAGGGATGCGGTGAGCAGCAGTAGTGCCGCGCTTGGGAATCATTTGGTGATCTAACCCCCCAATGCCAACCCTTAATGCTGAGTGTCAAGCAGGGTGGCAATGGGTCCCATTTTTACAGTCTTTGGTATGACCCAGCCAGGGATTGAACCCACGACCTCCCACTTTCACGGCGGACGCTCTACCACTAGACCACTGAGCTGAAAGACCAGAACTCAGACAAAAATAAACATCAGTTCTCATTAAACAAACATGTCATTAAAATTCAAAATAGGACTAATTATCTTATTCTGTAACATCTATATAAATAAACATAATAAGTACAGTGGATTACAAAAGTTATGATTATGTATATATATATATA
>NC_051439.1:1096062-1101445 GCF_001649575.2 Kryptolebias marmoratus | reverse complement strand
GTTCTGCCACACAGATTAATCACACAAACAGAACTTACAGCATGTAGTGAAACATTCTGTCTATCAATCCTGACACAAAGGTTATCAGAGGTACAGTGACGTTACTTGGGTGATTGGCTGGTCTAATTAGATAATTTACTGGGTTACTTAGATGATTTACTGGTCTACTTAGATGATTTACTGGCCTACTTAGATGATTTGCGGACGCCTGTAAGCACGATAAAATGTAAACATGATACAAATGAACTCAATTAATATCTCTGACATCCAGTGTGACATGTGACACGTAGGCATGTTTTGCACATAAACACAAAGGCTGGTAATATTGAAAAACCCTAACAGTTTTGGTATTTTGATTTTTTTTTTCATAGTTTTAGTATTAATGATGAAAAAAACATGTTGCAACATTTTTCTGTTCATAAACGATTTTTATTTAGATTTTATTAAATGTCTCTTACAGTGGACATTGCGTCTTGCTTGATATAAACATTTTCTTTACTTAATGACCATTTAAAACTGATATATTTCTTTTTTTTCATTTTCTGTACAAGTTCATACTTTTTAAAATTAATAAACATTCAGAAAAGTTGAAGAAATTGCATTATGAAGTGCTTACATAACTAATTACATGTCTGAAACACATCTAAACATCAAAATACTGTTACAAAACAGATTTCATTTTGGAGACTTTTGATTAAAATGCATTCTCCATCTTTGACAGTGGCCTAGAGCTAGGGTCTTTGGTTATATTACACAGCAGTAATACCAGCTCATGTGTGGTACAACATAAAGCAGTTTTTCTGTTTGGACACACACAAAAACATGTTACATTTGATGCACTTCACAAATGTTTTGCCACTGCATCCCTGTCTCCTGCACCGTGATGGGTGTGCTGTCTCTACCATCTTTGGCAAATGGAGCGCCCCATATTTTTTTATGTCATCATTGGGTGGGGGTTCAACATAAGGAGCAACCATGTATGGCTATGGGACTGTTTATCTGTAGTTTATGGGAGTAACACCAAAAAAACAAACTTGTCTACAGCAGCTTTATGACTGTTGGGATTATCCGTTAAAAGACTCAGAATAACGGTATCATCTGAAAATTGTATTATATACTGATTGAGGTGAGAGCTGACACATTCATTTGTATACAAAATGAAAAGGCAAGGCGAACTGACGCAACCTTGGGGGGCCCCTGTGCTACTTAACTTGGAATCAGAGAGAACTGAATTGTATTTTACTTGCTGAGATCTTTTTGATAAAAAAGGAGTAATGCCACTTTATTAAAAAAGGATTAACCTTCAACTGTACCAATTTGAACTGAGAAGAATGTTTACATGGATGGAATTAAAAGCTGAACTAAAATTGACAAAAAGAAGTCTGGCATATGCTGTGGAGTTCTCCAGATGCTTTAGTGCAAGGTGCATCAGTGTCAAAATAGCATCACTGGTACCGCGTCTACTAGCATAAGCAAATTGAAAGGGATCCAAAAATGGCTGCACTTTCACTTGTAATAGCTTCAACATGAGTTTCTCAAATGATTTAATTACAATAGAAGTGAGTGCTACCAGGATTAATCGTTTTCAGTTTGAAGACATGCAATTTTTGGAACCGGAATGACAATTGATTTCTTCCAAATATTTGGGACCAAATGAGTGTCCATAGAGATCTGAAAAAGTAAAGGCTAAATTGGAGAAAGTTCCTCTGCAAAGTTCCTGAGAAAGAAAGCAGACATATTGTCCCGGCCAGTTGCTTTCCGTGTGTTTAAACCTTTGAAGACCCTAAGTACTGACTGTGAATCAATTACAATTCTGCTCTCAGCTCCATAATTTACATTCTCCAATATTTGCCAACACTCCCTAAATTCATCAGTTTCAAACTGTAAGTAAAAACTGTTTAAGTCATTTGCTTTTGCGTTCTCATTTAGTGCAGCCAGGGCCTTCTGCTTAGAAGCCATATTGGTCATGACTCGAATAGAGTCCCACATATCCTTGGTGTTTGAGTCAGACAGTTCACGTTCCACCCGCTCCTTATGCTGCCGCCGTGCTGTTCTAAGCAGCTGATTGAGAACTTTTTGTGCTGCTCTAATACCAGCCTTGTCCCCTGCCTTAAAGGCAGATTTTTTTCCTGGCAATACACTCCCTTAATTTCTTTGTTATATACCGTTGGTTATTTTGATACCTCTTCACTGTCTTATGGGGTATAAAAGAGTCCAGTGACTGCCTCAGCGATACAGTTAAGATTTGTATCCAAGAAAACACTTCCCAGTTTGTACTAAGAAAGCAGCCACTCAACTCCTCCAGTTTTTCCTGGGACCAGACCTTCATCTTGAGGAGCTCAGGCTCAGGCACCTTGTGTCAGGGTTTGGGTTTATATTGTGTTTTCTGTTTTGATTATTTGGTTCCTGTGTTTATCGATCTGCTGCCTGCAACATCCTTCAGCATGACCGGTTTGGCAGTGGGTCAGTAATGGTGTGGGGTGGGGTGGCATTTCTTTGGAGGGCCGCATAGCCCTCCATGTGCTCACCAGAGGTAGCATGACTGCCATTAGGTACCGAGATGAGCTCCTCAGACCCCTTGTGAGACCATATGCTGGTGCGGTTGGCCCTGGGTTCCTCCTCATGCGGGACAATACTAGACCTCATGTGGCTGGAGTGTGTCTGCAGTTCCTGCAAGATGAAGGCATTGAAGCTATGGACTGGCCCGCTCGTTCCCCAGACCTGAATCCGATTAAGCACATCTGGGACATCATGTCTCGCTCCATCCACCAATGTCACGTTGCACCACAGACTGTCCAGGAGTTGGTGGATGCTTTAGTCCAGGTCTGGGAGGAGATCCCTCAGAAGACCATCTGCCACCTCATCAGGAGCATGCCCAGGCGTTGTAGGGAGGTCATACAGGCACGTGGAGGCCACACACAATACTGAGCCTTATTTTGATGCGTTTTAAGGACATTACATCAAAGTTGGATCAGCCTGTAGTGTTTTTCCACCTTAATTTTGTGCGTGACACCAAATCCAGGCCTCCATTAGTTAATAAATTTGGTTTCCATTGATGATTTTTGTGTGATTTTGTTGTCAGCACATTCTGTCAGGAAGGGGGGAGACGGAGGCGAACCCAGAACGCAGACTCATTGTGAAAAAATAAAACTAATTTATTAAAGTAAAATATAACAAAACAAAAGGCTGGCGTGGCAGCAAAAACGAACAAAAACAGTCTAAACAAGGTGAGGTAAGGCAAAGCAAAAGCAAAAGCAAAAGCAAAAGCAAAAGCAAACATGACATGGAGCATGGAGCAAGGTAACGAGAGGAATGACTGAGTGAAGAGTGGTGAACAGAGACCGGTTCTAAAAGACTGAGGGAGAGGTGATTATTGGGCGCAGCTGTGGACTAGACGAGGAGCAGGTGAGATGGGCGTGGCAGGCATGAATGGAAAAACACTGAGGAGGTGAATAGTGACCAGACATGAACTCAGAAAACCAAAAAGACAACCAAACCTAGAAACAAATAAAGCAAAACAATCAAATAAACACCAAAACTATGACACATTCAACTTTGTACAGAACAAAGTATTCAGTGAGAATATTTCATTCATTCAGATTTAGGATGCGTTATTTGAATGTTCCCTTTATTTTTTTTGAGAAGTGTATTTGTTCATCCAGTTTCTTTTACACTTCTCTGGGTCATGAAGCTGGTGTCATTATTTCAGTGCAGGGCTAAAAAATAAATAAAATTCTGGATTGTGATCCAGATCACCAAAATTTAATCACTTTTATATGACAACCAACCTTTCCTGTAAATTTCATCATAATCTGTTCATTCATTTTTGTAATTTTGCTTTAAGATAGACAGATCAACACTACCCAAAAAAAAAATGCTGACCACTCTACCTCTTGGCAGAGATAATAAACCACAAAGCAGCTAATAGCATAACTTAAATGACCTGCACTGCTTTGGATTTTATTACAGTTCATTCTTGTAGTTTAAAAACCAAGGATATAAACAGAACTGACAAGATTCACTTAAGGGACCCAGTAATTCAGCCACAACACAGGAACGAAAAGTTAATGTATTTTTATTAAACAACTGACAGAATGTAACACACACTAAGACACTGAAATGGGGGGCGTGGCCAACAGCAGCTCATTTGCATAATAGTGAAGTAGCCCTAAAACTGCTTTTTCTAAAATGAGCTCAAAACAGGCAGAACTGATCAGGTGAAATCTCAGTATCTGAGAATGATTTTGTGTATTTAATGTAATGAATATGTGCCCACAGACCTATCTTGTTCAAGGAAGCATAATAGGCCTCCTTTAATTAAAAACTAATGAACAGATTTTGAGGAAGTTTTCAGGAAATGTTGGGGTTGTCACAAGAAACAAGTGATTAAATTTTGGTGATCTGGATCAAACTATTTTTTAATGATGCTTTGACCTTGGTGGAGGTTTGCACATTATGAGTGCTTCTAGTTTATCATTTAATCTTATTTACATAACCTATGGATTCTAATTTCAGGTAACATTATTTAATATGACCAAAACTAATTTTTTTATCAACTTAAAATTAATAAAAACACAAGTTATGCAGAAACAGCCAAAAGTGTAAAAGCACAAAAGACAAGAGAGGCAGGACAAACAGAGAACCAAATTTCACAGCAAAGCAAACTGCAAACAGAGGAAAACATCAAAATATCAGTAGAAAAACTAATATTATTCATTGCATACTTCAGTAACTGCACTGACCAAACTAAACATAAAACAGAGAAGAATAAAATAACAGTGAGAGAAGCTGAAAGGTTTTTAGGGTACAAAGAGGGATCTTGGGATAATATTAATAAAAGGTTGGAAACAGATGGGAGACCAGGAACACCAGGTGACAAAAACATATGATAATATTACAATGGAACACAAGAAGTTTAATTGTTAATTGACAAGAATTTAAAGGCTATATTGATCAATTTAAAGAGAAACCAGAAATTATCTGTATACAGGAAACATGGCTAAAACCAACTTTAGATTTTGTTATTAAAGGAAATGATTTTTAAGAAAGGGCAGACAAGAAGGAAATGGGTGAAGGTGTGTAATATTTATAAAGCAAGGATTACAATTTTAGGTAAAGGTAAAGAACTGGAATAAGAGGAAAAGTAGGAAAATGTAAGATAATTTTTTATAACCCGTGTAAAACATTATCATTTGAGTTGATGGAGGAGGTACTGGAATATATTAATATGGTGTGGAGACATCTATGGTCACGAGCTTTGGGTAGTGACCGAAAGAACGAGATCGCAAATACAAGCGGCTGAAATGAGTTTCCTCCGCAGGGTGTCTGGGCTCTCCCTTAGAGATAGGGTGAGAAGCTCGGTCATCCGGGAGGGACTCAGAGT
>NC_051439.1:1093716-1095621 GCF_001649575.2 Kryptolebias marmoratus | reverse complement strand
TGGATGGATGGATGGATGGATGGATGGATGGATGGATGGATGGATGGATGGATGGATGGATGGATGGATGGATGGATGGATGGATGGATGGTGTGGAGACTTTAATGCTAATAGCACATTATGGGGCAAGTGTAATGATAAAAATGGACATGTTACGAATTGATGGCAATGAAACATTTTATATGTAATAATGATGGGAGGGGAACAAGAATTCATGTGAAAACAGGAGCAGAGTCAGTAATTGATCTGGCATTTGTATCAAACTTACTGGCTAGTGTTTGTGAATGGAATATAGATAAAAATAATACAACAATTGGTAGTGATGCTGTGCTCAAATGTCTGCAGTCTGCATTTGGCACTATTCGGGCCGACTTGCTTTAACTGAGATTAGTCCTAAATGCTGCTAAGACAAAGGTTGTGCTGTTTGCTAACAAGAAGAAAATTCTGCAAGTTCTTCCTCCCATTGAAATAATGACAGGTATACCAATTGAGTATACTGAGTCATATAAGTACCTTGGCATAGAAATTCACAGCAAGCATTTCTTTGTCACATATTGAAAATGTTGTTAAGAAAATGAATATCAAATTAGGCTTGTTTTTTTTTTCAGAAATAGATCTTGCTTTTCTTTCAGTTCATCTTGTTTTAATGACATTCTTGCCTCTGTTAGATTACTGTGATTTAATTACATGGATGCATTTTCCACCTCTGCATACGTTGGATACTGTCTGTCATGGAGCATTAAGGTTTATAACAGGGTATAAATCTTTCACTCACCATTGCAATTTAGGTGAGATGGCCATTTAGGTGAGAAAAGGTGAGATGGCCATTATTATCAATTTGTAGACTCACACATTGGTACATTTTATTCTACAAAGCTGTTCTTGGATTGCTCCCTCTTTACTTATCCTCATACATGTTACTTAGACAGTCCAGCCACAGACTTTGGTCTCAGGCATCTCTCTCCTTCAGTGTTCCATTTGTAGGATCAGAACTTTAGGGAAAAAAAACATTTTCTTACTCTGCCCCGTCTATGTGAAACACTTTACAGCAGAATCTTTGATTTCTCTGGGACAATTTAAAAAATAAGAAATCTTCTTATGAAACATGTTCTTGTTTTTAGAATATATTGTAGTAGTAAAGTATAAAGTAAAACTAAAAATCATTAAACAAAGACTAAAGAAAGAATGGCAGAAAAGGTGGAACGGAAAAAGCAGAGGGAAATGGTTTTATGGGGTTCATAAGGCAGTAGGAGAAATGAGTGCTGGTAGATGGAGCAGAAAGAAGGAAAGATTAACTAGAGAAATTGCATTTCCTGCAAAAATGCAGTGTGAATGCTTTTTTGCTGAATGATTTGATTGAAAGCTGCAGAAGAAGCTGAAACTGTGCTGAACTGTTTTAATCGCTGAAATGTCAATGCAAGTTGGTTTTGAACAGTTGAAGCTGCAGCCAGAAACACATGAATGATTGCTGAAGAGGCTGAAACTAGGCAGAACAAACCCTTAAAACTGCAGAACGATCTTTAAAATTAACAGAACAATCCTTAAAAATAGCAGAACGATTGATTGATTTAACTATGCACTGTTATTTAACACCAATAACCCTAAATGTAAAAGCACTGCAAAGAAAACTTTGCCCCCTCCCTGTGATTCGGTAGCTTGTAGAGCTGTAATACTGTAGAACCACCTCTGGCAGCAATACCTCTCAGTAACCATCTTTTGTATGATCTTATCATTCTCTCACATGGTTGTGGAGGACTTTCAACCCACACTTATTTACAGTGTTGCCTCAGTTTGCAGACTTTTGTTTCTGCTCAGCTCTCTTAAGGTCCCACCACAGCATTTCAGTCAGTCTGAGGTCTGGGCTTTGACTGAACCACTGCAACACCTTGATTCATTGTAAATTTG
>NC_051439.1:1072948-1084490 GCF_001649575.2 Kryptolebias marmoratus | reverse complement strand
AAAAAAAGAGTAATTTTAAAAACCGTTGCTGTTTATTATTGTCAACATCCAAGTTTGTCACAATAAATCAAGCTAACGTTTCTATGGTTCTTTAAACTATAGTTTTTACTATTCATGCCTCTTACAGATGCAATAATTATGAAATAAATATGATTTATAATATTTGTGTCACTTAAAAGGCGTTCCATGTCTGAAGATTGAACTGCCATTTTAATTAAATTTCACTTTGACTTATTAAATGACTACAAAAAAAGGTTTAGCCAACTATTTTTGTGTTCAAATTGGATACAAGTTGTGTGTTATCTGTTTGTGTGTATAAAGATTTGTTTTAATTATTTTAATGTGAACAGGGTTTAAAATTGCCATTCAAATCCTTTTCTAATTGTCTTGTTGAATATCAGAGCTAAGATGGTATCTGTGGTTTTTCTGCTGACAGTTTCAGATTGTGCTTGTTTCTCATCTCAGTAATAATTGTAGCTGTCTGATATGATAAATGTTCTTATTTTCCATCAGGTGGCCTTCGGCGCGTCCACCATCAACCACCTGCTCTGGCTCAGCATCGGGTCCAGCAGCGCCTGTTGGACCAGGTGCTGGGGCTCCTGCAGGGACTTCTGCCGGGGCTCCTGCCGGAGCTGCTGCAGCTCCAGTAGCTCCTGTAGCTGCTGGGGCTCACCTCCACAAGGAGGAGCAGGGAGGACTGCTGCTCTGAACAGGTTAGTCAAAGAGGCAGAGGATGAATGATGAGGATAACGAACAGCATTCTCCCCCCTCAGATTCCTCTCCTTCGACTTCTGACGGCAGCTCCTTCAGATACTTGGAGAGGCCCTTCCACGAGGACGACTAGTCCTACAACCCTGCGTGCTGCAGGATTGGACAACCTTCGCGTCTGGCGAGGTTTGAAGTGTCTTGCTCCAGGGCCAGTTTGTATATAGTTCATTTGTTTAAAAACTGAAGGGCGGGGTTCACTAAGCCAAAGGCAGCTGGAGCATCTGGCGAGGCTGTCAACTCACTTGGTAGCGTCTTGCACCAGGTCTTGTTTTCTTGTTTCTTACATTAGCAATCAGTAAAATAACACAGGTGAGATGAGCTGGTGGAGCGTCTGCTGGAGGGACAGCAGCAGACTTCTGCACTTTGGCTGGAGGTGGATCTGAGGAGCCGGAGGAACCTGAAGACCCCGACACTGTGAGGATGGTCCTGGAGCAACGTACATCAGAAGAGAGGCAGGCTGGATCAGGACTTGTTCTGGCATCTTGTTGCAGCTTCACCCAGGAGATAAGAAGAGATACACCACATCTACCTCCTGAAGCTCCTCATGGAGAGCTGCTGGCTGCAGAGCGGCCATTTTGCTCGGGCACAGCCTGAGTTTAGTTGGTGAAGAAACGCTGACCTCTGGTGCTTCAACAGAAAATGATCCTTTATCTCATTTGGTTTTTGTTGGTGGTGCTGACACTTGGAAAACAAAAGGTCAGTATCTATTTATTAGAAATACAAAATGTATTAATATTTATTTTGTCTTTTTATTGCAGGTAATCAACAGGGGGGGGAACCCCTAAGATAAGTACCTTTTTTATAAAAAAATGTCCAGAAGATTCTAAGTATTTACAAAGCTTATGTATAATGTTTTATGTTTTATTTTTCAGTTTGTCTTTGTGTAGGTGGCTAACAGCTGGGGCAAAAAAAGATAAGTACATTTTGAAAAAAAATGTTTTGTTTTTCACATCAATTTTTTGTGAAATTCTAACATTTATCTTTCATCTCTTAATATTTTGTAGGTGGTAACAACTAGAAAATGTTCTGGAAAAAAAGATAAGTACCATTTCAAAGAAATATGTAGAAAATGTTAAATACATTTACACAATTTATTAACTTGTGCTGTTTTCTTGTAGGTTGCTATCAGCTGGAAAAAAAGACGAAGAAAGATAAGTGCCATTTAAAAGACATCCTTAGAAAATCTTATGTATTTGTGAATTTTATGAATATTTATGTGCTTTTGGTTTGTTTTGTAGGTTACTAACAGCTGGGACAAAACAAAGGTAAATCCATTTTTTGAAAATGTTATGTACTTATATTGATCTGTCATCTTGTTTAGCTGGGTAAATACATGTTCTTCTCTTTTTACAGCTCTAACTGCTGATGTAAAAAAGAAAAGAAAAAGGTAAGTGTTGTTAAGAAAAGCAAGTCCTAGAAAATCCTGTGTGCAAGAGTTATTCTTTGTCTGTCTGTCTGTCTGTCTGTCTGTCGGCGCTAACAGCCTGTGATGGACCTCTGACCTGCAGCTGACAGGATCTCTTCCCTGGAACAGAAAGGTCCACCTGTGTGTCCTCCTGAACTCTCCACCTGCCCACTTTAAAACTGAAATAAAATTGGGTGTTTATTAAATGTTTTTATTGTTACAGTAAATATAGAAGATCATATTTCTGTATTTTGTGTTGAGCCTTTAAAACCCACTTCACTTGAAATGCTGAACACACCTGGTGTGTTTGTTTCGAACACATTGATCCAAAGTCCAGCCTCAGGTAGAAGGACGGGGAAGCGGTTGCCATGACAACCAGAACAAGGCAACAAAAAGCTGTCGAACCAAAGAAGGCTGCAGTCAGGTGACTCTGACAGGGAAACAAATCTAAAGCAGAACAGCGGTGGTCTGGGACTGACGTGTGGAGACAGGAGACCTCTTCATCATACTGTGGTGTCCTCTCTGTCCTCTGAGTCCAGATCTGAAACAATCAGCTTCTTTTCCTTAAAATCACTCAGGGTTTCAACAGCAGCACATTCAGAGATTTTCAGACAAAACAAAGAGTCGTCCAGCATTTGGCTCCTCCTGGTAAACTTTACTCTGCGCTGCAAATAAAGCCCTGATATAAATGATTCTTTTTTTTCATGAGGAAAAGAAACAATGAGGGAGTTGATTTAATACTTTTCATCTGCAGAAGCTATAAAACCTCTGAGGAGAATAAACATGTAAACCACTTGTTTCCTGAAATATCTTGGTTTTTGTAAAACAAACTGAAAACAGGAAGGATTATATTGATGAAACAGTTTTATGAAAAATATGGAAGTAATTTACTGAAATCAAAAGCATACTTTATACTTTCATCCTTTGTTTTTGTTAATTTTATTAAGACAGCCGTTTGTTTGGGAGCTGATTAGTCCTAGTTTAGTTTTTTTAATAAAATGTTAAACTAGTTATTATTATTGCTGACATTGGGGGAAGTGTACTGCTGTGGTGTTTAGAGACTGTCTGGAGGGGTTACATGTATCATGTGTGCTATCCCATCATAAACAGACTCACATCGTGGAGTGAATGCGTTGGACTCACTGATTCGATGACAAGCTTTGTTCAGGGCGACACTGTGGCAGAAGACATCGACCTTTGACTCGTGTCTTTCAGGACTTGTCAGCTTGTTGGAGTTTCAGGGGGTCTTTATGTGTCAGATTTGGATCCAAATGCAGACTAAACAATGAAGAACTTAAAGAAAACCCAATTTATTAACACTTTTACATTGTTTCTTTTACATTGTAGTTTAGTATTGGCCATCATAAAAAGAAATACCGGTAATCAAAAACATAAAACTGCATCATTTTAGCTGGGAGCCAAAGGCTCGTGCTTGTGCATCTGCAGGGATTTTCATTAAAGCTAATTTACATTTGTGATACCAGTCACATGGATACTTTAACACAGCAGTCCCCAACCTTTTGTGCATTAGGGACCCGTTTCATACAAGATAACATCCTCACCGAGTAGTGGAGAAAATATGCTTTCCAGCAAAGTTTGTTTTTTTACTCCTTTTTTGCTAGGGTTATCCTTTAGACTTGCTTGTGTGAAAAAAATAAAATAAATAAATGCATTTTCCGCAAAAATGCAGTGTGAATGCTTAGTGCTGAATAACTGCTGAAAATTTCTGAAGAAACAAAAGCTAAAATTTGCAGAACAATAACTACAAGTTAGAACCATCAGAACAAAAGCTAAAATAAACAAAATGGTAGCTAAAAGTTAAAATTTGTACAATAGTATTTAAAAGCTAAAATTAGTAAAACAGTAGCAAAAAATAAAAATAGTAAAACAGTAGCTGAAAGCTAAAAACAGCAAAATAGCATCTACAAATTTCAGCAAAACAGTAGATAAAAGCAAAAATAATCAGAACAGTAGCTACAAGTTAGAACCAGCAGAACAAAAGCTAAAATTAGCAAAACAGTAGCTAAAACTTACAATTAGCAGAACTGAGCCAAAACCTAAAATCAACACTAAGAGTGCAAACCTTTACCAAGGTGTCATTAAAAAAATAGTCTGATCTGGATCGTCACCACCAAAATTTAATCAGTGATTTTTTAAAGTAATTTTGCTAACGACAGTCAAACAAAAAAAAAAAACACTACTGAAAACGTAACGTCCCTGGCAGAGGTCAAACAGTAGCTAAAAGGTAAAATTAGCAAACAGTAGCTTAAAGCTAAAATCAGCAGAGTAGTTGCTAAAAACTAGATTCAGCAAAACAGCCAAAAGCAAGTATGTTCAAGTAGATTTAAAAAGAAACAGATTTTCAAGGATTTGAAGGTATCTTAATGTATTCTATGGGGGAAAAAGTTGTAAACAAAGTTATTTTTGCAGCCTGGTATCAAGGGATCCCTGCCCCAGTGGTTGGGCTGCTTTAACAAAACAAATGGTGCTGCAGTGGACAGAGCTTATTCCTCAAAAAGGAGGTCGACCTACTCCCTCTGTCTATAGTCACATGTTTAGTGAAAATATTACAGAAAGAGCTCTTTATTGAATGGGCAGTTAAATTCAAATGAGGCTACCTGCTATAGAAAAAGTATGAGGACGAGTAGATGAAATTCTGCTGAAAGTTTCTTCCTGTTAAAAGGTAATTTTCCCTTTTTACTTTTGTCAATGTACTGCTCAAGATGGCAGATGTATGACACATTTGACAATTATTTTAAGCCCGATGCCCGGCCTGATGCAACCTGGGTTCAAATCTGCCTTCTCAGGATTACAAGACAGCAGCACTGACCACTGAGCTACCACAGCACATGACACACATAGCATTCATCCATCCATTATCTGCCACTTGTTCTGAAGTCGGGTTGTGGGGGCAGCAACTTGAGCAGGGATGCCCAGGCATCTCTTTACATAGCCACCTCTTCCAGGAGGATTCCAAAGCGTTCCCGGGTCAGCCAAAAAATGTTCTGGACCTTCCGCAGGGTCTTCAAAATGCGTTTTCTCAGCAGTGTAATTGGGCTCTCCCTCAGAGATAGAGTGAGAAGTTTGATTATGCAACTGGGAGACCACTTGTATCCTCGATCTTGTTCTATCGGTCACTACACAAAGTTCATGACCATAGGTGAGGCTAGAAACATAGGCCAACCGGTAAACAGAGAGTTTTGACATGCAGTTCAGCTCCCTCTTCACCACAACTGAGTGTGCAATACTGTGGAAGCCTTCTTAAAAAGGAAAACCACCACCTCAATCTGCCAATCCAGTGGCACTGCCCCCAATGTCCACATGATGTTGCAAAAGGGTGTCAACCAAGACAGCCCAGCAACATTCAAAGCCTTGAGGAACTTGGGGCAGATCTTGTTCACCCCCAGAACCCTGCCAATGCAGAGCTTTTTAACTATCTTGACGGCCGTGGGTCTGGTGATGAACAGACCCATCCCAAAGTTCCCAGACTTAGTTTCCTCTATGAAACCATGTTGGTGGGATTGAGAAGGTCCTAAAAGTATTCTTTCCACCAACATACGCACAGCATAATTTGATAAATTGTACTTTTGCTTGTATGCTTATAGATAACTGCATGTAGAATTTTATTTTTATCAAAATCATTCAAAAAAGATATGTATTTTTTTTGTTTTACTGTTCGGTTGTTTACGAGTGGAAATGAAAGAAGTAGCCTTTTTAAATACGAAGAAATGCCAGAAGGATTTGCAGGAGTAATGGATATACAACCATACAAATATGAACGTGATGAAAACGCTTCAGATTTGGATTCTAATGATCACAAGGACCGTCATGGCCAACAAAACAACACGCATAATGACCTAGATCATTGTAATGACATCAGCAAAAACCATGCAAATCAACATAAAGATGGCAAGAGAGAGCTAACTTTGGTAACTTGGAGCTAACCCGATGCTAATGATGCTAACTGGATGCTAACTTGAAAAACAACATGACCACGCTTCAGAGTGGCATTTATTAGTTTTGATAATAGTTTAATCAACAGCAAATTCAGACTATGACATTTGTTTAATCACACAAGGATTGTTTATATTTTTTCATCAATAACAAACTGTTCTGAATCACAAACTGATCTCAGGCTGTCGGCCTGTAAGCAGCTTATACCTTTTAATGACAGTGCACGTTCACAACATTACGTTTGAAGTAAAACTTCCTGCTGCTTGTCTCCATCTCTGTGGCTATGTCCTCCTCTCCATTTTCCTTTCTTTTAAAATTTTAAATAGTCGGGACTGCTGCTGGCAAAAGGTCCTGTTTTTTGGCATGAAGTCAGTCCACTGCAGTAACGAGGATCCGAGCGGTGCTCCTGCTTGAAAAATTCCAAACCCAAGTTCTGATCATAATTCCCACATTGGGGCTTATGGATCCAAATCTGAGGAAAGGTTGTTTTTTTTCGGGAAGCCAAAAATGAAAATCTAGTGGCATTTTCTGGCCGCTTTGAACAATTAAATCCAATGAACTGAACTATATTGTACCGATATTCATCCACTCATTGTTGAATTCCTGAACCTCCGTGGCTCAGCAGATGTCTCACTTCCAGGGTGGTCACAGAAAAAAATTAAAACACTCGAGTGGTTTCTTCCATATTCAGAATTACCTACCTATATATATATATATAATTTTAAATTTCTGTAAAAAACACATTTTATGGCTATATTTTCACTGATGTTGGTTTCAAAACAAGTTTCAGTTCAGCTTTAAAGCTTCAGCATTAAATGTATAATATTATTTTCAAGTTTTTACCAAAACAGCTAAAACTTCATCAGTTCTCAGCATAAGAAGCATAAGGCCCCCTCATACTACATAAGAAGTCAAGAAGTTTGCGAGACATTTAATTTTTGGACACACCTTTCATAGCCCACGAGACACTTAGATCAGAACTCCTGGGAAGCTTCTTCCTGCTTCTACAGCGTTAAAATGGATTTCTTTGCACCAGCTTCTCAACTCTCCTGTTCTTGTTTTACTGGAACAGTTGTAAAGATGGCTATAATCTAACAGCCTCGGCCAGCTTCTTATCAGTGGAGAAGTGGAAACAAAATGACTCAATTAAAGCTCACCGCATAAACATGCCCACAGCAACTTTTGATTGATCACACAATACTTGGCGCAAACCCATGTGAGAAAAAGTTTGGCCTGGACCTTGTGTCGTGAAGCAGCAGATGAAGCTGCTACAAGAACAAAATGACGCAATTTTCGGCACGCAACCACATGAATGAGAGCCAACATTCATGTAGTATGACTCCTGCTTTAGTCTAAAACTCTGACATGAAAGGCAGTGGGCGATATGCATTCCTTTAAAAATTGCTAGGCCTTTAATTAAATTTGTGTTTATCTACTCTAAGTCACTTTGTGTTACACTTTTTTGTATAAAAATACTTTTAAAATAACGTTTAGTTTAATTTAGAGGCTTTTGTCCTGTCTCAGTCATTTTCGTCAAATACATGCAAATGAAAAAAATCTAAAGACAGGTTAGTTATGATGTATAATTACAAATTATAATTTCACAGTTTGAGAACAAGTTCTAACATATGGCGACATGAACATTACAAAGATTGTCCCATCCTACTTCCTGTCCATTTCCGGCGAGAGAACAACGCCGAAGAGTCTTTTTGAGCTCTGATTGGTTAGCTAGAAGTCACAACCGCTTTGATTGGCTGAAAAATTGCCGCTTCTGCACTTCTATTTTAAACATAAATATGAGGAGCTTCCCATTCTTTCTTTAAGAGAAGCGATAGAGAGGAGTTATTTAGTCCGCTTTTTTGTTAGGCCAATAGTTATGTTCTTTAACAACTCCGAATGAAAGGTTACTCTCACGCGGGTTTACCGAGTCACCTACAACTGGTGCTTCGGAGCACAGTTTTGGAAATGTTTTCTTAAATTGTTGCTTTTTGGCTGGTTAGTTTCCGGGTAAGCGTGGAGTCTTGCTTGTTTTGCTATTTGGCATGATCGTAGGACTCGCAGCTCAGATTAAATTGATCGCGAAGTGATATTGTCTCCAGGAATTACACAGATTGGATAGCAGTAAAAATGGAGATTCATTTTAGCAGCACTCGTCCTCTAAAAGCCGTATTTGAAGACAGGCCCGATCGGATCCCCGGGCTTTCTTCGCTCGCTCGGCCTGATGGGAGCACAAAGACTTCGCACTGCAGGAATTTGTTCTCCCCTGGACCAGCGGCGGTGCTGTCTCCGGTTACAAATTTGGCTCTGGATATGAACAATTTGGTTGGACTCGGAAGGTACTATTAGTATGTGTAATTTGTAGTTTTTGTTTTCTTATTTGCATTTCTAATGTTTGCACAAGATGAACAGTTACAGACAGCGACCCCTATTTGGCATTCAGAATGTGGATTAGTACTCGCATTTTTAATTTGTTGTTTTTATATTTTTTTGACTTTTTAATCACGCAGCCAGTGTGATACCCCTAAAAGAAGAAAAAAATCACCTCTTGAGAAAGTTCCCTCTTTTGCCTCTGATGTCTCATCCGATGCTGGTGAGCTCCATTGTCTGCTTTTATTGATGCTTGTAGAATAAATGCCGAGGGCCTCTTGTTTAAACTTTAGTCTTATAATAATTTAATTTACAGAAAATATTTTAAAACATGGTAGGCCTATTTGTTTAATATGGGAAAAAACTAATCATTGTCTTGTTTTTAGCCTTTATATTTGGGGGTAAATGCTTTTGTCTTATGTGTTTTAGGTTTTCAAGTTTTATTTGTACTAATCAAATGACATGAAGCTAAGGAAGCTAATATATTGTGTGTTTAATGTACATTCTGACAAGTCACACTTGCTCCCTTTTTTAACAGATAGAACTAATAAAACTTAAACCTATTCTTTTCTAGTTAGTCACACTTTTTAAAACAATGGTATTCTTTCTCTATTGTATCACCCAATTTTTGCATAAAATTGAGTTTCACTTTTGTTCCTTCAGGTCTTGGTTTGGATCTCCCCAGCCCTGTTGATGGGGAAGTAGAAGATGTGTAAGTGTTTTTTTAAAATTATTTTTATTATTATTATTTTTGTTTTTTAATAGTCCTCCTGCTGCCTATTCTAATCAGTTTGCACATCTCATCCTTCTAACCCCCCTCTGCCCACCATCTTAGCTGAACTCCATTTCTCATCTGAAGCATTGTTTCTTCTGAACTGTTAAATATGAGTCACGTCTCCCAGTTATCAGATTGGCATAAGAGCCATGTGAACACAATTTTCTGTCATTCATGTTTTTATTTTATTAAATAAATAAAAACAAGATAAACATAATTTAAACACATTATTCTGGCATGCCACATGACTAGCTCTGTGTCAGAGCTGTTAACTGAACCTAGCTCCCAGTGAAACTTGTCTTCAGCAGTTGTGCTCAAAATGATCTTAAACTGTTTGTCAGCATGTCTTTCAATACTTAGTTAGGTGAGTCTCTGCTGATGTCTGTTTGTTTGGTGCTAAAAACCTCATTCTGTTTGGTTGCTAGGCGGTTTTCAGATTGGGGGAGGATACTTGGGCTGAATGATACTCATCTACTTTGGGTTTTGGCATACTTCACCTAATCAGTGTTGTTTTAGTGGTCCTGGGATGGCGGGGTAGTATTTTTGTGTCTGCACTATAGAAATGAGGGCACCACTACAGAACAAATGCTTACCCCCCTTTCTGAATGATGCTCTTCCCCCCCATTAACAAAGAGCTCTTGCAGAATGGAGGTCAGCAACATTGCCTTCAGCAGACATATGGTAGCTGATCTCAGTCTCTTTTCTCCTGCCCTCCCATCCCCCCTGAGCTGTACACGGAGCCTCCAGCTTTGCTTGTTTAGCATACAGGTGGGCATGACTCCAATGAAAAGGACCACCACCTATTGTCCTTAAATCTAACTGTTCCTTCTGGAACATTGTACTTTTTTGAGGTTTTTAGTTTGGGTTGTTTTGATTGGCAGGTAACTTTAATGTACTGAACCATGTATTATTCTTGGGGGCATCTTCCTACCAGTTTATGACAATTACTGCTCATATTCTCTGGTTTGTTGCAGGTTTGAAAAGGCCATTCAGCAGTCAAACAACGTTATTAACAAGTAAGTTGCCTTCCAATCGTAACACTTAATAATTATTGTTGTAACACTGCATTTTTCTGGTAACTGTTAATGTGATTTTGATTGTTTGTCCTCTTTCTGTTGATTATAGGAAGATGCTAATTCGAAGAATCCACTCATTGCCAGTAAGTTGTATGTGTTTTTTTTTTTTTCTGTGCAGCCTTTCATGTTTGATGGCAATCAGTGTAATCTGGACTAATATTCAGAGAAGTAAACAGTGTAAGAATGTGGCCTGTTTTACTTCCTGACAGCCCAGAGCTGGTTGCACAGGTCTTTCTTGTGAAATTTTTTAACACTTGGGTTAAAAACCAAAATGATCTGTCATTTTCAGCTGATAGACTGACAACAGTCAATCAAAACTTTAAGCCTATTGCCCACCCCAACACAAAGAGAATTAATTAAAAAATAAATAAATAAGGTCAGATGATTAAACTGGATATCAAAAAGGCCCAAACATACTAGGCTAGAAGACCGCTCAGACTAGCCCTATGAAGATTATTATTATTCCCCTTAAAGCTGAACTGAAGTGTTTTGAAGCCAACATCAGTTAAAAGAAAATCATAAGATATGCTTACTGTGAATATAAAAAACAAAAAACTTTTTTCTTTTTTTTTCTAAATACCGAACATTGAAAAAAACAAAACAAAACACTTGGGTGTTTTTTGCTTATTCCCTAACCCCCTGATGTGTGACTTCCACAAAGCTGCTGAGTTTCACAAGCATTCATCGATTCATCAGTGAGTGGATGGATACTGGTACATAGGGATGGGTACGGAATTTAATACTTTTATAAGTACTGTCCAAATTCTGTCAGTACTACTGAGTACCTATTCACGTAAAATAAAAAAGTACCATGTTTTAGTACCTAAACACATACCGTATTTTCCGGACTATAAGTCGCAGTTTTTTTCACAGTTTGGCTGGGGGTGCAACTTATACTCTGAAGCGACTTATGTGTGAAATTATTAACACATTATTATATCATTTCACATGTTATTTACACACTAAACCGCAAGAGGGCGCTCTAGGCCTGTGTTGAGTCTGACGTAAGTGACGTAGAAGGGGAAGCGCCGCATCTTCTACGTCCGGAGTTAGCGGAGTTGTTTAAAAGTGACACCGAGGATAAAGATTTAATTGGATTTAATGATTTGGAGTGACACGGATGGTTTGATAAACTTGTTAGCATGTTAGCATTTATCCTGTAGTTATCTGAATAACTCTTAATATGTTATGTTAACA
>NC_051439.1:1057957-1072938 GCF_001649575.2 Kryptolebias marmoratus | reverse complement strand
TTCTCAGTTCGTTGTTTATGTGTCGTGTAACATAGCATACCGTACAATTATTCAGCCTGTTGTTGCCTCTATTCTATTTTTATTTTAAATTGCCTTTCAAGATGACATGTCTGTTCTTGGTGTTGAATTTTATCAAATAAATTTCCCCCAAAAATGCGACTTATACTCCAGTGCGACTTATATATGTCTTTTCCTTCTTTATTATGCATTTTATGGCTGGTGCGACTTGTACTTCGGAGCGACTTATAGTCCGGAAAATACGGTACTTCATTGTGACAGTATGGAGGAAGAGTGGGGAATTTTCCATGCTTGTCCTGAATGCAGCATAGCACGTGCAAGAGCGTAATGACGTCAGCAGCCACTGGTTCAGTAAACATGACCGATAGAAGCATGGCCGATAGAAAATGCTCAGAGGTATGGCTCCACTTTTCAAAATGCGATGCAAATTATGCTTGTTGCAATATTTGTGACGCAAAGTACAAGGCCAGCAGTGGAAACACGCCTATAATTTGAGAAAGCACCTGGTTAAGCACAAGATTTTTCTTAAGGCTGAAGAGTGCACAATTTTCCAACGGCCTCAGATCTATAACTCCTTCATTAGCCACAGTTAGCACGCCTGCATCTGTCAGCGACTCTTCATAAGAATACATGGAGCTGGATTTTAATTTGTGCAATAAGACAAAACGTTGCATTAGTTGTTCTGAACAGTTTTTACTTTAAAGACATTCATTAAACAACTGTGATGTTACAATACAAGGAGTTGGATGTGGTCTTGATATATTTGTTAAATTTTATATATTAAGAAATAAATGTTAGATAAAGAAAAAAATAGTTTATTATTAAAAAACAACGCACACAAAAGTACTGAAAATTGGTACCGTTGAGTACCGATACAGATTCCCAGGTACTGGATATTGGCACCAAATCGATTCAAGTGTCAAAGGTACCCATCCTTACTGGTACAACAGGGTTCAGTTTGTTGGTATTAATTGTTCAAAGTGGCCAGAAAAAAACACCAGAGTTTAATTGTTTTGGCTTCCTGAAAGATTAAAAACCTTCCTCAGATTTAAATCCATAAGCTCCAATGTGGGAATTGCTATCAATGGTTTGGACCATTTCAAAGAGGAGCATCGCAAGCTCTGATCCTTGTTAATGTGGCAAACTGGCTTCACACCAAAAAACAGGGCCTTTTGCCAACTATTTTTACTTTTAAAGAGGCAAATGGAGAGAAAGACATTGCTACAGAGAAGCAGACGAGAAACAGGAACTTTGACTTCAAACATGACATGAACATGTGCTGTCATTAAAAGGTATGAGCTGCTCAGTCTGTTCAGGTTCATGTTCATTCTATGTTGGTATATCCATGACTCTCGTGAAGTCTTCAGGCATTTCTTTGTATTCAAAAAAGGCTTCTTCTTCTAAACAGTCGGACAGTAGCGGCTTCTTCGTTCTTCAGCACTGTTTTAGGGGTTGGCTGGGGCACAATGCACGAATGGACCTTCGCCCCACTTAAGAACTTATTGACTTAAAAACAAGTATTTTAAGTTTTAGGTCAGAAAAATGGCTCCCTGGAATGTTGTGTGGATTTACTTGAAAAATAAAATTCATGAAATGTCAATTTTTTGAGATTTGATTTCAATTGACCTTTAATGCTTGCAGAGCCTCACTAACTGGTACATTCTTGTCTCCTCAACATTAGCTCCAGCTCCTGGGCTTCAGTCCATGTCTGAAAGGACAAGAGTCAGACTCTGAACATTACGGAATATTTGGCCATCAACCTTCCCAAATAAATTCCTCATCTGTTTGTCAACATGACAACAAAGAGAACATGCCAGAGGTTAGTGACATTTTTGTTAGAAACCTCCTTGACATCCTTTTACATATGTTGTTTTTTTATTTTATTTAGACGGGTACTATCACAGCTGAGATTTTAACCTGTTAACTTTAAGATTGTTACCAGGATGAAGACATTGTATCTTTTGGATTACATTTGAGTTCTTTCCTTTTTGTATCACTCGTGTGAGTAGTGTAATAGGCATGTCTGTATTGAATGATTAAAACAGGTTAACAACAAAAGCTTGTATCTGTAGCAAATGATAAATGCCTCCAGAAATATTGTAAGTAGAAAAAGTTTTCTTGACTTTGTGAATTTGGTAATGCTTCTAAACATGTAAAATGTCTTGCTTTTTGTGTTTGTTTTTGTCAGGGAGGTTTTGAGTTTAAAAAACCGTCCAGACCTGTGTCACGGAGTTGTGCGCGCTCCTTCAGTAGTGAACATGATGTCTTTGCCCTCCGTCCCAGCTCAGCACCAGCTCTCATGGTACGAGAACATATAAAGAATCTGTCCATGTGGTGACGTGATTTTAGAAGGAGACTGACTTTGTGCATTTTTCGTTTTTGTTCAGCTGTCTTCACCTCCTGCAGTCCAGCAACTTGACTTGTATGACTCAAGCCCCGTGTTTCTGAGACGTTCTTCCCTTACCTCATCTCTAAACGATGATGATGATGGCTTTTTAGAGATGCTTGATGGCAACATGGAGGTGAGGTGGCACCGCAGACAATTATGGATTTATTGAATTAAATCACTTTTTTCTACTGTGCTATAAGTAAGAGTAATGCCTCATAATATCTGATATTACTTTTTTGTTGCTTGCAGGATGACTCGGGGATGCCAACAGGAATGGCAAGCTTGCTCACTGCCCCACTGATGACTGACAGCACAAGGGATGACTCTGTAAGTCTCCACGATTGTTCATTCAGGACTAAATTGCTAGTTGTCTTAAAGCCAAGAAATAAAAAAAAAAAAATATTCACCATAAAAATTCATCTTTGTTTTCCCTGAATCTTTAGCCTGTAATTCGATGTCGGCCACGCAACCTGTTTCGTTCACCCTCCATGCCAAGCCCAGTGTCCCGTCCCTCTGTGAAGCGCCCTGACTGCCCCGCAGACGAAAACACACCTATTAGGGTTAAGAGACGACGGAGCCTGGCAGGAACCCAAGTCACCACCATGGACCGAAACTTTGACTCTCCAAGAATGGTGAGTTTATTGCTTGGATGAACATTGACACGACAATTAACTCAGCAGCCACATCCTAATGCTAGATGCAACATCTGGGAAACTGTCCCTGCACTCAAACCACCTCTGCACATGAAATATTAGAAGAAAAAAAAATACAGCATTGATTTGATCAACTTAAACACTTTCAATAGGAATTAAGAAAATAGAAAGAAACATTTTAAAACTAGAGATGTATATATTTTGGTTTTGTAGGTTAATGTCATTTACCAAACTCTTGTACAGTTCTGACCTGCTGACACAGATTTATTTTTTATTAAAGGTCTTTATCAGTCCAGTTTGCTTTTTTTTTTTTATACTAATATCTAATAATTTTCAGAAAAAAAATCTTTGTTGGCTTAGTTATTGTGATCCTGCTGCAGTATAATCTCCAGGGTTCCGTTTGTGGAGGGGTAGCATTATGGTGTTTAATACTGAAGATGCATTAAATTACTGTGTGACAGACTGAAAAGACAGTTTCATCCTGTACTGTAGCTCAAGACAAGGTTATTGATAGTTTGGCTGCAGAGACTATAGATTTATTTTTTATTTTAAAGTAGGTAAAACATTTTTTTAAATGACTGTGTTTCTGTAGCTGCCTCCTTTTTAAGAGACTCCTTTCCTTCCAGGGTTGTTCACTGCTCCAAAGGTCCAAGTCGTTCTGTCAAGCAGAGATTGAAAAGTTGCTTGACAGGCAGACTGGCTCTAATGAGCTAATAGGAGACTTCACTAAGGTAACTCCTAAACAAAGTTGTGTGTGTGGGGGGGCTTTTACAGTCCAATATCATTTTTAAATTCCTTCTCCTTTTTTTTTTTTTTTTTTTTTTCCCCAAAGCCTTTTGCGCTTCCTACAGTGGACGGGGATCACCAAGACCTCAAGTACATTACTTCAGAAATGGTGAGTAGACACGTGCCTGTCAAAATTTTGGGCTTGTGCATCTTCAGTGATTTTACTGGTTATTTTTAAAATATTCAGAATCATTAAATACTGACACCAGAATAACGGCACGTGTTTCTTATGGTGTTTAGATGATGGCAGCTCTGACTGGTCGGTTTGATCATCTAATTGAGCATGTCATTGTCATTGACTGCCGCTACCCCTATGAGTTTGAAGGTGGACACATCAAAGTAAGTCAGCACAATGTGTACTCATTTAATTACTGAGAATGGTGCAAAAGATCCAGAGAAGGCCTATAAGAGGTTTAAGTACAGACATTTTAGTGCACCAATTAATTGGATTTGGAAATTTTTGTCTTTGTAATTGTTTTACCTTCATATCTCATGTCAGTGTTTTTAGCATCATTTAAGTATTCACACCAAGTGTTACTATGCTTAGGATGCAGTAAGCATTTTGCTTATTTGTCCCAGGGAGCTCTAAACCTTCACCAGGAAGACGAGGTGGAGAATTTTCTCCTGAGGACACCGACTGTCCCATCCTGTCCAGACAAGCGAGTAGTCATCATCTTTCACTGCGAGTTCTCGTCAGAACGCGGCCCTAAAATGTGCCGATTTGTCAGGGCCCGAGACCGTGCCATGAATGAGTATCCCAACCTCCACTACCCTGAGCTCTACATCCTCAAGGGTGGATACAAAAACTTCTTCCCTCATTTTCAGGTTAGTTTGGATGTATTCTTCTTGATTTAATTAATTTATCATTGAAAAGAAAATACTGTTTATCTTCCTAATATGTACAGTGCCTTGCAAAAGTATTCACCCCATTGGATGTTTTCTGCTTTTATTGCTATCACAAATCAGTCATGATCACTATAAATTGACCTTCTTTACAAAAAATATTTAAAAAGAAAAGAAAACAAAAAAACATTCAGATTCAAAGTGAAATTAATTTTACAGAGTAATACCAATTAAAGTTTTCTATGTAAAATAAGTAGTTGAATTAACATTCACCCCCTTTATCAAAGACGTGCTGAAGCGGTTACAATTTGCCAAAGAACACATTGACTGGCCTAAAAACAAATGGTGTAATATTTTGAGGACTGATGAGAGAAAGACTGTTCTTTTTGGGTCTAAGGGCCACAGACAGTTTGTCAGACGTCCTGCAAACACTGAATTCAAGCCACAGTACACAGTGAAGATGGTGAAGCATGGTGGTGCAAGCATCATGTTATGGAGATGTTTCTCGTACTATGGTGTTGGTCCTATTTATTGCATACCAGGGTCATGGATCAGTTTGAGTACATCAAAATACTGGAAGAAGTCATGTTGCCATATGCTGAAGAGGAAATGCCCTTGAAATTGGCGTTTCAACAAGACAATGACCCCAAACACACCAGCAAGCGAGCAAAATCATGGTTCCAGACAAACAGAATTCAAGTAATGGAGTGGCCAGCACAATCCCCGGACCTTAATTCCATAGAAAACTTGTGGGCTGTCAAAAAATGCTGTTCATGAGGCAAAAACGAGAAATGCAGAAGAATTGTGGAACGTAGTACAAATGTCCTGTTGACTGGTGCCAGAAGTTGGTCGACTCCATGTGCCACAGAGGTGAAGCAGTTATCAGAAGCTGGGGTTATGCAGCTAAATATTATTTTATAATTCTCAGGAAAGTTAAATCTTCAAGCATTTCTTAGTTTATACATTTTTGAGTTCCTTTTAAAAAAAAAAAAGATGTCAACACTGCTGTTTTTGAACATTATATTTTTTGACATTCTGTAAAATATTATCAAATTCAATTACTTTTTCAATTTTTCTCAGGTTGGTGTTTTCTGTCACCTCAAAGCACTTCTCAAACAGTGTCTTGTTGTACAGTTTGTTAAAGATGGAGGAAAATAAAAAGATGGAGATCATCTGTTGGTCCATAATAATGGTAGTTTCTCACTGGCGTCTTTTCCCAAAGGAAACCCCACCTAACCATAGTGCACAACACTGAGTTCTTGTTCTCTAAGCTTCTCAAATCAGTCACTCCTCACATTAAATCTGTTGCCATTAGTAGAGAATCCTGAAGTTTTGCTAATCAAATTGAGTTGCAGCAGCTTTGCTTTCTCGTGGATTGTATTCATGGAAGCTACCTGTTTGTCATTGTTCCAAATCAAAAGCAGCTTTTCTACCTTATCAAGAACTCGTGGTCTTCGTCAGCTAATAACAGTCACTTCTTTGGTCTTGTTCATCTTCTTTTCAAACTACTTCAGATTGTTGAGGATGACTGGCCAAATAGCCTCGCAAGGCTGATAACTTATGCTCCCATAATGTTTAATGTCTGTTGTCATCAGCTGCACCTGTGAGTGGGTATGCATTGTCAAGAAGTATGTCCTGGGAGCCGATTGGCTCATGGGCCCAGTTATATTCAATCATGAGCTCAAGAATGGAATAAATATTTCCTGTTTTGATAATGAGGTTGTCACAACTTAATCAGACCTTTAAACTCTGAACTAGTATAGCAATTTTAATAAATGACCACAAAAGACTGTTTGACATGGCTAATTTTTGAAGTCTACCTTTATTTCTGAACAAATCCACTGTCTGATATTTTTGTGGCTATTGTGACAGGTGCACATGATTCTTTTTAATGTCAGTTTACTTCTACACATCTTTGCCTTAGTCTCAGAATTTAGTGATCGGTGTATTGGTTTCAGATATTTGTCACATCAGAAGTTATTTTTGGTTTAACCTCCTTTTTGGCCATCGTAAACATTTCAGTGCAACTCTAAATTTTTCACTGCTCTTACTACATCTCATTTTCCTGTGCAGTCCCAGTGTGAGCCTCAGTCCTATCGACCTATGCACCATGAAGACTTTAAGGAGGACCTGAGGAAATTTCGCCACAAAAGTCGCACTTGGGCTGGTGAGCGCAGCAAGAGAGACATGTATTGTCGCTTAAATAAGTGAGCGCCTCCTCATCTTTCCAAACTGCCTTCCCATTAACGGAGTCAGCACAACTGCCTCACCCACCTACCAGCAACAATAGGCTTTTTAAAAATTTTGTTTGATTGTTTTTAAGGTCACAGAATTTATAACTGCAGGAAGATTAGATATTTATGCAAATCTTAGACAGGAAATGCCTTAAATGAGAATGCCAAGAAACAGTAATGAAACTTATTTTTTTAATTTTAATTTTTTATTTTTGAAAGCCACCTGCATGTACTGCCTGTTCTAGTTTTGTTTGTTTTAACTTTTGAAATAAATGTACTGGCATTGGCTACACATTCAGTATCAGATTGCAATAATACAACTGAACCAACATGCAAAGATTTTAAGTTTCTTTCAGTATATTCTTGAAGTATTTTTATTTTCCTCTTGTTTGATCCTATTTAAGCACTTAATTTTAATATCTTGAGTTAGTATGGTGCTTTTTGATGCAGTTTTTTTTGTATGCATTTTTGAGTTTAACCTTATTTTGACCATCATGTTATCTGTGTGCTACTTCATTAGATAATTGAAAACAATGGAAAAGATGACTAGACTTGTTCTTTTTTCTCCTTTCTGATCAGTTGCAATACTTAATCATTTTCTTGGTTGGATACCAAAGCATACATAACATACCTGTTTTTTTATATATAAATAAGTGCTGCAGGTCAGCAAGAGTGAAAAGATTTTAGGTCTAACATCTTCCTTGTTATTATTATTATTATTATTATTATTATTATTCTCCTTCTTAATTTCTAGAGATAAAATGTCTTACCCCCTGCAGAAACAATGTCAATCTTAAAATGATTCAGGTGGCTTAGATATTTTGGCACAGGCTTTTGGGGAAGTTGCTGAAATAAAGATCCAGTGTGCATCCAAGTGGATCATAAAGACGCCTCTCTTTCTATGACTTGTGTTGGGCAAAACTTGGAATTTGAGTTTTTTTTTTTTGCAGAGTTTCTACTTAAAGTCTAGAAAGTCCAGAATGCTTTTACTGCTAAATATATGTAAAGTATGAACATAATTAATATTATTTTTTTCATCAACCATAAGATTTGGGTTGAATGTTTAATGTAGCTATCTTAGTGTTTAGGTCTCTGACTTAGAAATCACAAACACATGTATGTTACTTGTGTTATAGTAGAGATGAAAATAAACTATTTTTAGACTACAAGCCCATTAGCAAATTAAAAACCTATAATAGTCAGAGTTGTAGCAGTTTTTGTCAGACTTGGAAAATATTGTTATACTAGGGATGTGAAAATTCAGTATTTTTATTGATTTGAGTTTAAATGAATTACTCACAAAAAAGAATCAGGTTTTTGAGTCACATGCACACACACAAGTTCCACTCCCAATACATACTAATTCATACCACTAATACCAATGTTTTGAAATGGTAAAATTATCCATTTCATTGTGAAAAAAAGGTCATCATCAACATGTAAATTAAAATCACCCAAAATTAAAACATTCTTCAGCTTAATGATAGAGGCCAAGAAGTCAGTGAATTCAGATAAAAACACTCCGTTGAGAAGGGCCATACGCAGAGATGAGAGATTAGCGGCTCTCATATCCGCTGTCAGCGGCACGCAGATTAAATTGCGTTTATCAGAGGAGCGTTTGTGACGAAGAAAGCCATATCTTGGGATCACATAAATAAGAGACTAGGGGCAGAAGAAAAGGCAGGAGGACAGGAAAACAAAAACTGATCATCTTACAATGGAACGCTAGAAGCCTTATTGCAAATGGACAGGAGTTTAAAGGATTTATTAGAGAATTTAAAGATCTAGATATATGCATTCAGGTAACTTGGCTTAAACCAAATCTTGATTTTGTTATAAAAGGATATGAAAGCATTAGAAGAGATAGAGAGGGAGGATCAGGAGGAGGGTGTATAACATTCAGAAAACAGGGAATTCAATTTAGACTATTGGCTAAGGGAAGAGAGTTTGAATATATTGTTACTGAAATTTGGACAGTAAATGGACGATTTAAAATAATTAACTTTTATAATCCATGTAAAAGACTTTCAATAGATTTATTGGAGGAACTTGGGGTATATTTAAAGGGTAAAGTTATTTGGTGTGGGGACTGTAATGGGCATAGCTCATTATGGAGTCATCATAATGATCAAAATGGGGATATAATAGAAGAAATAATGGATGTTAAAAATTTGGTATGTCTAAATGATGGGAGTGGAACCAGAATTAATTTTAGAGATAACACAGAGTCAGCAGTTGACTTAACATTAGTTTCAAATTCTCTAGCAGGTGTTTGTTTGTGACAAGTTTTCAATAAAACAACTATAGAGAGTGATCATTATCCTATTGTGACTGAAATTAAGTTAAATATAGAGAGGTATAGAATAGAAGGGATAAAGAAATGGTGTTTTAGGTCTGCAGATTGGGAAACCTTTAGAAATAGTAGTGAAATAAAAATGGAACAAGTGGATATGAATAGTAGTATTGATGATCTAAATTTTTCTGTAATGCTATCTTAGAAGCAGCTAATCAGGCTATAAGGAAGAAAGGCGGGGGAAAGGAAGGAAGGTTGGTGCCCTGGTGAACATCAGAGTACTGAAGTTATCAAGAAACAAAATAAAGCTTTCACATTATTAAAAAGAAATCACAACTTTCAGAATCTGAATGAATATAAGACATTGCAAGCAAATGTAAGAAGAATTATTAAAAATGCAAAAAGAGATTATTGGAGGAGTTTTAGTAATTCAATAGGGAGAGAGACAGATATCTCTAAGGTCTGGGCAACAATTTAAAAGATGAATGAGATTAAAAGAGTGAGTGGATATCCAATACTAAATGATGGAGAAATAACAGCAGCTACTGACAGAGAAAGAGCAAAAATGTTGGTAAATACTTTTGTTAAGATTCATAGTTCAGAAAATATTAGTGAAAAAGGAAAAAAAGGAAGAGAAAAGACAATTTTAGAGAATAAGGAATTATTACAACAAATGGGAGATACAAATGATCCATTGAATGTCATTTATATTAACAGAACTGAATAGGGCACTTAAAAAGTTATCAGCTCCAGGAAATAATAATATATTATATGGAAAATAAGGGACTTACAGGGGTTAGACAATGAAACTGAAACACCTGTCATTTTAGTGTGGGAGGTTTCATGGCTAAATTGGACCAGCCTGGTGGCCAGTCTTCATTAACTGCACATTGCACCAGTAAGAGCAGAGTGTGAAGGTTCAATTAGCAGGGTAAGAGCACAGTTTGGCTCAAAATACTGCAATGCACACAACATTATGGGTGACATTCCAGAGTTCAAAAGAGGACAAATTGTTGGTGCACGTCTTGCTGGCGCATCTGTGACCAAAACAGCAAGTCTTTGTGATGTATCAAGAGCCACAGTATCCAGGGTAATATCAGCGTACCACCAAGAAGGATGAACCACATCCAACACGATAACTGTGGACGCAAGAGGAAGCTGTCTGAAAGGGATGTTCCAGGTGTTTCAGTTTCATTGTCTAACCCCTGTATATCGTCTTATCAGAGTGGTTTCAGTAGAGGGAGAGGTACAATGGTTCCAGTTTTATGTTTGGAGCATGAAATTAGAAAGGCTCAAGTGAATAAAGAGAGTGTTGTGGCAGTATTTTTTGATATTAAGCGAGCATATGATATGATGTGGAGGGAAGGGTTATTAATCAAAATTAAAAGAATGAGTATAAATGATCATATGTTTAGATGGATTAAAAATTTTGTAGAAGGAAGACAAGTACAAGTAAGGATAGGGAAGGATTATTCTGCGAGTTTGAATATAGAAAATGGAACACCACAGGGAAGTAAAGTAAGTCTGTTATTATTTTCAGTGATAGTTAATGATATGTTTAATGAAGTAGAGGGTGGAATGGGATTTTCACTTTTTGCTGATGATGGCGCAATGTGGAAAAGAGGAAGGAATTTAGATTTTATTGTAAAGAAGCTTCAGGGAGCAATTTTAGCTGTAGAAAAATGGTCTTATATACGGGGTTTTAAACTTTCTGTAGAGAAAACTAAAATAATGTTTTTTACAAAGAAAAGAGTTGATGAAAAAATTAACTTAAAATTATATGGTCAGGATTTGGAAAAAGTTAAACAATTTAAATTTCTTGGAATGTGGTTTGATGAAAGAATGACATTGGGTGTGCACATTAAGAAAATAATCGATAAATGTAGGAAAGTAATAAATATTATGAGGTGTTTAGTTGGAACAGAGTGGGGAGCTGATAGAAATTCATTAAAAGCATACTGGGTTAATTAGGTCAGTCTTGGACTATGGGTGTATAGTTTATAACTCAGCAGCAGATACAAACATCTATAAGTTAAATATTATCCAACATAAGGCATTAAGAATATGTACTGGTGCTTTTAAAACATCTTCAACAGCAGCATTATAGGTTGAAATGGGAGAAATGCCTCTTAAACTTAGAAGGGATCAATTACCTTTAAGCTACTGGTCAAATTTAGAGGGACAAAGAAATGAGCATCCAACGTTAGAGGTGCTTAAACATGTCTGGGAAAAGGAAAAGAAACAATTAAAGAGCTTTGGATGGATAATAAACAAAAGTTAATGAAATTCATTTAAATCAGTTAGATATATGTCAGACAGTTCCATTACCTGCAGTACTACCTTGGATACTTCCTGATGCTGGAGTTGATTTTTCAGTTTTAGAAAAGAAGAACAAAGATAAATTTCACATTATGAATAAATATATAGTACAAGAATACTTAAATAAATATTATAACTATATACAAATATACACAGATGCATCAAAAATACAGCTAATAGTGTAGGGATAGCATTTATTGTGCCACAGTTTCAGATTAAAGTAGGAGAAAGGGTTAGTGATGGAGTCTCTGTGTATACAGGAGAAATGCTTGCTTTTAGCAGTTCAATGGGTGGAAGAGGTAAGACCATTAAAATTAATCATTTGCTCAAATTCTAGTTCTTCATCAGTCAGTTTGCAAAATAACCAGTCAGACAGTAGACCAGATATATTAATTGAAATCCAGCAAACACTTTATAGAATTCATATGATGGTGTTAACAGTAAATTTCATATGGGTTCCACAGGGCTTAAAGAGCTCCAGCCAGGGGCCGGATTTCCGGCTTTTAACCAAACAGTCCACCTCAACCAATCTTCATGGTCTGCCTTAACCAAACTGTAGTCTCAGGGCTTAAAGAGCTCCATGTGGGGGCCAGACTTCCGGCTTTTCAAGTAAAGCGAGCATTGGACCAAACGGCCCGCCTCAACTAAACTGTAGATAATAGACAAAGATGTTTGCCAATCAGAATTCTAGCTCCTGTGTTCTTGACCAATGACTGTAAAACGGTTTGTAGAAAAGAAGTGCATGCGGTTAAATCAAATGCGATATGAAAGAAGATGGAGTTTGTCTTACCCGCTAAAGAAACACGTTTACTTGAGAAAGGAATTAAAAGCAAGTGGCGCTGGGCATGGCTAGAGGAAAGGGGACAAGACAGGAAGCCGCTGAGCAGTTGGTGTCACAAACTCGCAGTGCCTGGAGCTTGTTTTTGTGTCGTGTGCCATAAAAAGCTGCTGTATGCTACGAGCGGCAAGAAGGCTCTCCTGCGACATGATTTAGACAAAGCCCACAGAGCTGCTGTCCAAGCGCTACTCTACACCTGCACGTTACCTGGAGCTATATCGACGGCAAACACTCCGGCGTCCTTTACTGATTGTGTCTGTGAGCAAAAAATACGTTTGTGTGCGTTCATAGCAGAACATGACTTGTCTTTCACAATTTCACAACCATTAGTTAACCTGTGCAAAAAGTTAGCTGAGGACAAAACTGCATTAGCTAAAACTCTCAATGTCAAATCCACATGTTAGCTGTTTAAGCACACATGGCCTGGCCCCTCAACTTAAAAAAAGTTCTGTCGAAAAAACTGAAAGATACAATGTTTTCTTTGAATATTGATGAGTCAACCAACTGCAACATGGACAGAATTCTGAACGTGCTTGTTCACTATTTTGATGAAGACCATAAAAAAGTTATTACTCAGCATTTAGCCAGCAACAAAGTAAACATTTCAACAGCAAATATTCTTTTGGACACACTAAGAGACATTCTCGCTTCAAACAATCTTAAGTGGAGGCAAGTCGTCAGCATTCTTATGGACAATTGTGCTGCCATGAGGGGTAAAAAAGGAGGACTTGAAACGCATGCTCGTAAAGAAAACCCCTTCTTGTTGGATATTTCTGGAGACACCTTGCACATGATGTCCAACGCTGCAAAGGCCCTTTTAAGTCCATTTGGCACAGAAATACAGGATTTCTGCTCAGACATTTACTATGACGTTGATAGATCTCCAAAACAAAAGGAGATTTTTGCTGAATTTCAGAGTTTACTGCATTTGCCCCCAAAGAGCCTGGTACGACCAATAAGCAGCAGATTCCTACAGATGCTGGAGGTGTGCACCAGAGTGGATGAACTGATGGATGTTTTGGTGCCCTATTACTACCATGTGCTGCCACCTATCGAAGAACACAAATACAGGTAATATGAACTATGGTATTTGAACTATCACATAAAAGTGATATTTGTAGTCAGTTTGATGTGATATTTTTTGAAGATACAGCTGTTTGGGAAAGGAAAACCTTGTAATGTTGAAATTATTCATTGATTCTGTCTCAATTTATAAGAAATGTATGTTCAAAAGTACATTTAAAGGGGAAAAATGGATGGGTATGCACTTTCATACAATGTATGTTTTATTAGTACTGTTATAGTAATCTACTAATATTGATAAAATAATAATATTTAGCTATTTTTATGCCAGAACCTGCAGCATCAAGATGAAATGTCCAACTTGAACTTATAAAGCCTTTAGTAAATTGAAGATCACAGGCCTTGTATGTGTGTTTGTACCTCACATGGGTTTGACATTTCTGCTACTATTATGTAACTTTCCTTTTAAGTCATCTTATGACATAGGGTGATATATCAATATTTTTCTACTGGTATTAACCAATCAGGTATATTTTAAATCAATTGGTTTCCTTAAATCATCCACATGCAGATGTGGCACATGTGATGTCAGTAAATTGCTTAACAGAAATCTTTTTTCTCCCACAGGTGTCCTTCCCATTTTTCTGAAATTTCTGAAGAAGCTGCAGCATGAAAAGCCAATGGTGCACTTATTGTACGTTGAGATGTTGGCTGTGGTTAGGGAGCTACTCAGTATGTTTATGAAACCAGACTCAATTGGGCTAAGTGTGAAGGAGGTCTGGAAAACAGATGTGCGTTGTAGAGACTTGCACTTATCAGACAAGAGGTTATGTGTTGGACAGTACTGCTTCTCTAAGATAAACAACGCACGCGCTGAAAAGAAGGCATGGGTTTCGACTGTCTACAGCAGCCTTAGAGAGGGATATATGAAAGCAGCAGACTTTCTGCTAAAAAACCTTCCTCTGAATAACAGTACACTCACATCACTGTCTGCACTCAGTCCATCTCTAATGCAGGAGGACTCTGTTTGTACAGCATTTATTACCTTGGGTAGGACCTTACCAAATGTTCTTGCACCAGAAGAGCTTGGCAACCTTGATGAAGAGGTACGGGCTTACCAAATTGATGCTGACCTGGTTGCTCGGGCACGTCTCTACAATGAAATGGAATCAAGTGTTGATGTTGGCTGGTGGAGCCCAATTGTGTCTATGAGAAATCAGGAGGGAAGATAACGAATCCACCCTAGGTAGGTAGGTAGGTACATTTATTTATATACCACTTTTCAGCCCGAGGCAACTCAAAGTGCTTTACAACACAAGAACAAAATTACAGACAGAGTTACAGAACATGATAATGAAACAAAATTACAGACAAGTACAAGATACAATGATAATTAAAGCTGCAAGCAGCGTTGGACGGCCCTCGCAGCTCAGCGCCGCTTCGGCCTATTGCGACCGCGGGAACCCTGGCGACCGCCCTCTACGCTCTTGCGCACTTCCCGCGCATTTCTCGCGCATTCCCGCACCGTCCACTAGGTGGCGCTTTGGGCAAACGTCCGAAATCGCCTTCAGTGTGGATCGTTACG
>NC_051439.1:1055071-1056107 GCF_001649575.2 Kryptolebias marmoratus | reverse complement strand
TAAGAATAAGAAGAATAAGAATTCCACGAAATACAATAGGCCTTCGCAGCGCTGTCGCTGCTCGGGCCTAATAATAAGAATTCGAGCGGATACAATAGGCCTTCGCAGCGCTGTCGCTGCTCGGGCCTAACTAATTGTCTAAATAAGCTAAGCTAAACTAAACAGATCTAAGCATGACTAAATGTACAGAACTAAACTAAGCTAAAGTACAGAAGTCAGAGAGACAGAGAGAAAAGAAACACGTCCGCCTTCCACCAGGAGCAGAGAGGAAACCCTAAAGGCTAGTCAGTGGATGGCTTCAACCATGACTATTGACCAGCCATTGAAAAGATTTATCAGAGAGAGAGTTGGAAAAGAAAAAGGAGATGCAACATGCAAACAGACTTAAAAAGCTGACTGAAGCAGCTGCTTCAACTAAAGTCATATAAAACTCCTTCTGCATCAGCGAACAGTCCAGGACCAGCCAGAGAGACATTTTTTATTTATTTTTTTAGTTAAGTTCAGTTTATTCATTTCATTTACAAAAAACAAAAAAGAAAAAAATACAAATAAAGTAAAGTACAATTCAAATTAAATGAAATGAAAGGTAGCAGAAGAAAAAAAAATCTTATAATGTCTGCCCCTTTTTCAAAAATAATATTAATTTCAACATTAATAAAAAATAAATAAAATAAAGAGAGGAAAAAAAACAACTTTCAACTCCTCTAACAGTAACACTTACAAATACAAATTATACAATTTCATATTTCTTTAACAAGTTAACTTCTATCATTTTTTTGAACAAATTAATTGAAACGGCATTTTTATAATCACTATCCAGATTATTCAATAATCTAATTCCTTTGACTGAAGTACTTCTGTCCTTCAGGTTAGTCCGTACTTAAGGTTTCACAAACATCTCGTCCCCTAAGATTATAAGATCTTTTCCTCTTAACAAAATGAGATTGGATGTTCATAGGTAAAACATTTCTGTACGCCAAAACCTGCAAAGTATAATAATCTACCAAGTCGTAAAATTTTATTTTGTTGAAATAAT
>NC_051439.1:1047695-1054971 GCF_001649575.2 Kryptolebias marmoratus | reverse complement strand
CTCTCTCTCTCTCTCTCTCTCTCTCCACCTAGCCTAACCCTGACCCTAAACCTAGCGCTAACCCTAACCTTGACCCTAAACCTAACCCTAACCTTGACCTTTTTTTGACACTTTTTTTTCCAACTTGCCAAACAAACATTTTGTTTCAGATTACTAAAACTAATATATTTAGGCTTCCTGAGATAGAAAAACACTAAAAGAACTGAAAAACTTAAGAATTGCATAAGTTTCATCAAAGTGCCCATTTTAGGATTTTTAGACCGAGAGAAAGCTCTTTTAGACACTTTTTTTCCCAAACTTGCCAAACAAACATTTTTTTTGTTTCAGATCACTAAAACTAATATATTTAGGCTTCCTGAGATAGAAACCCACTAAAAGAACTGAAAAATGTAAGAATTGCATCAGTTACTTCAAAGTGCCCAAGAGTCTTAGCTGAACATTCTAAACATTTTAATTTCTATCACCACGGCAACGCAGCACGAGACGAGAGTGACACCAAAGATTTCACTTTTTTAAACAGAGATTATAAAAAAACTATACAAGATATCAAAAAGCTGAATCATACAGTAAGAGTTGAATGTCTTATGATTTCTTCAAACCTTGAATGGCGTTTCTAGGTGGAAGTTTGCTGAAGTAGCGAGCTCTCAAACAGCAGTAAGATTTGACAGTTGGAAACGGAATTTCAATGTATTTCAACGAGAAAAAATATTGCTGAAAAACCTTAATATTTTAAAAACCTTAAACGATATCAATACCAAAAGTCATAGCACCCTTTTCCTGAACGAGCTGAACGTTTTGATACCTGAATGGCTGAAATCGCTTAAAAATTGCGGCCTGCGGTAGATGCCGAAATATGTACGGAATAGTGAAAGAAGAAGAACTAGAGAAATTGCATTTCCTGCGAAAATGCAGTGTGAATGCTTTTTTGCTGAATGATTTGACTGAAAGCTGCTGAAGAAGCTGAATCTGTGCTGAAATGTTTTAATCTGAAGAAGTTCTGAACTGTTGAATTGAATGTGAACAGCTGAAGCTTTTTTTTAGTTGAAAGTTTTTTGAAATATAATGAAGAGAGAAAAAAAAGCAAAATGTGAAACAAAAGCTGAAGGAAAGAGAAGGTAGCAGAAAAAAGCTGAAATTTGCTGAAAGGAGAACAAAGCTCTAATTAGCTGAACAGACCTGAAAAGAGCAGAAAAAAGCTAAAATACGATCAAAATCAGGGCTGAATTACCATTTAGCAGGGCTGAATATTAGCAAAAAGCAGGTCAGAAATGTTTCTGAAGTTAAAGCAAATAGATATTCTTGCTGAAGAACATTATTTGTTGAATGGTTTGTACAACATATTAGTAAACGCTTTTTATTTTCTGAAGTATTTGCAGAAAGTATTAAAAGAACCATTTCATTTACTGAAGTATTACAGGAACAATTTTATTGTTGAAGTTTTAGCAGAAGTATATATTTTTAATGATAATTGAAATGTTAAATACTTGCTGAATTTTTAGCACAAAATAGTTGAAAAAGTTGATCTAAGCATGAAAAATCAAAAACATGAAACAACAGGAAGCTTGAAGATTCATCTAAACAGAGTTTAATTCAGAGTGTTTGATTTATTCATAATGTCACCCAAAACATTCCAACACAAAGTTACAGATTAAACAACAAAACTTGCCTCTAACAGTGAAGAACCTAAAACATGAAGTGAGTTAATCATTTCTAATCAACCTTACATTTATTGTTCAGGTTTTACAAATAAAATAATGATCAGATCATATTTAGAGTTCAGCTAATAAAATTTATTACAAAACCAGTTAGCAAAAAAAATATGTATATTAAAAAAAAACATAACATTATTAACAAATAGTTTTCTATTACAATATATATCAAATAATAAAAACAGTTTTTTAGGGAGATTATTTAATATAACTAAATAAATCATAAAAGGTTTCAATCTATATCATTATTTCAATTTCTATATATTATATTATATATATTATATATATAGATATATTATCTATATATATATTTAGGACCTATAAAGTTGATTTCTTTCTTCAGCTCTGGCACCAATCGCTCAGGAATCCTGTAGCTCTTCTGCCGAGCTGGAGCATCCTTCTTAAGACAGATGTCATGTTGGACTAGGTCTGTGAAACCCGGAGCCTCTGAAAAGAGTTCAGGATCCAGCAGAGCGGCAACTTCCTCCTGCTGGGCTGCTAACAGATGAGACAGATCAACCACACTATGCTGCATTTCGTTGGAGGGCAGAAACTTCTCCTGCACCTCCTCATCTTGAACATCACAGATCAAGAGCTGCTGCACTAGTCCCTGACGCACCTGAAATTCTTTCAGCAGATTCACATGAAATGTCTGATGTTTTTCAGTCTGTCAGGCATAAACAGTTCATATGTAACCTTACCCACTTGTCGAGTCACTTCATATGGGCCATGCCACTTAGCAAGCAGCTTGTTATCTGATGTTGGTAGCAGCAAGAGGACTTGCTGGCCTGGTTTCAGGACCCTCTCTTTAGATTTCTGGTCATACCATCTTTTTTGGTTCTGTTGTGCCGTCTTCATACTCTCCTGTGCCAAAGCCGTCATCTCCTCCAACTTCTGTCGCATCTTGACCACATATGCCACGATGTTTTCCTCTGCTGATTCCGGATGTTCCCAGTAGTCCTTCAGGAGGTCTAATGGTCCTCTCACCTGGCGTCCATAGAGCAGTTCAAATGGTGAAAATCCGGTCGAAGCCTGTGGGACCTCTCTGTAGGCAAACAGCAAATAGGGCAACCACTGGTCCCAATCTGCTCCTGTAGTGAAAACAAACTTGAGCAGCATGTTCTTTAGAGTCTGGTTGTATCTCTCAATAAGCCCGTCCGTCTGAGGATGATAGGGGGTGGTCTTAATACCCTTCACTCCTAGCAACGTGTAGACTTGTTGTAACAGCTTAGACATGAAGTTCGTTCCACAGTCTGTCAAAACCTCTTTTGCTATCCCTACTCTGGAGAACAGTTGTATCAGACAGTTAGCAACATTTCTGGCTTTCACACACCTCAGGGGAAAAGCTTCCGGATACAGCGTTGCATAATCGCATACAACTAAGATGTACTTGTTGCCCGCTGAGCTTCTCTCTAAGGGACCTACAATATCCATCCCTATTCTCTCAAAAGGAGTACCAATAATTGGTAGGGGCTGAAGATGGGCCTGAGGAATCTTCTTTCCTGAAGTGAGTTGGCATTTAACACAGGACTTACAGAAGTGTGATATTTGACTATATATTCCTGGCCGCACAAATCTTCTGGCAATTCTACACAGTGTTTTCTGAAATCCCATATGTCCAGCCCATAGAACTGTGTGTCCCAGATCCATTACTCTCTCTCTGAACTGTTGTGGTAATGCTAAGGACTCTATATCTCCTTTGCACTGATACAAAATGCCCTTTTTTTACTACATAAGTAGCTTCATCAAGAAATCCTGCAGTGCCCTGTGTATTTCCTTCCACCTCTATAACTTTCTCAAACCAACATTTTAAAGTTGGGTCCTGTCTCTGAAGCTCACCCACATTAGCGGGAAGATCAACATCTAGCAGCTGGAATGGTTTAAAAGTGTTATCTGTTTGCCTGGCAGACCCTCTCAGACCCTCTCATCTTCTCCCTTCTTCTCTCAACCACAGTCTGAAATCCCCCTGTATCTAGCAAGGCCATCTCACGCTGCCTTCAGCCTCGTCTCCGGAGCGGCTCTCTGCACCTTCAGCCTCTCCAGTGCCGCTCACAGCCTCTCCAGTGCCGCTCACAGCCTCTCCAGTGCCTCCAGCGCCGCTCCCGCGGACCCCTCAGCCTCCAGCGGGTCAGCAGCTCGAAGCCGCCACAGCTTCTCTGGTGGGTGAGCAGCCGCACACCACCACAGTCTCTGCAGAGCTCCAGCTTTGACCAGGTCTGCCATGCCTACCAAGTCTGCCATCTAGGTCGACACTCCTCGCCATGCTGCTCCAGAGGGGGTCGGCAACACCTCTCCACCTGCCAGCGCCTCAGATGGGTCGTGGATGCCTCCTCAGCTTCCCTGGCGGGTCTGCCCGCCACCGCCTGCTCAGCCTTCCCTCCTGGGCCTCACAGGGAGCCCTGGAGGACACCTCCGTCTCGCCTGCCTGGTCCACGCCTGCTGCGCCAAAGACAGCGCCCGGGCCGTCCTCCAGAACTCTCGCCACGCAGAGGACGCCGCCCGGGCCGTCCTCCAGAACTCTTGCCTTGCCGTGGACGCCGCCCCAGGCCGTCCATCTAAACATTGATTTCTTGGTTTTTGTTTTGTTCTTTTTTTTGCTTGGTCAGTTTTTTTGTTAGTATTTGTGCCCTCCATCCTTTATTTTTGTTCTTTCCCCCCACCACCCTCTAGTGCTCGGTTTTTGTTGTGTTTTGGGACGTCGGGAGCCGTCCTTTGAGGAGGGGGTTATGTCAGGTTTTGTTTTGGGTGTTTCTTTTTGTATTAAGTGTTTTGTTTCTGGTTTCTTTTGGGTTTGGTTTACTGTCTTTGTTTTGTTTTCCTGTCTGTTACCCATTTGTCTTCATTCTCCACTTATCTTCTGTCAGCTCTTGTTAATTGCAACGCCCATCTCCACCTGTCTGCTATTGTTATCACTCACCTGTCCCCACTTCACCTCATTACCCTCAGTCTTTAAAACCCAGTCACTTTCTCCACTTCCTCACTAGTTCATTGTTGTTGGTTCCATGTTGGTATGTTTTGCAAGAAGCAAACTTGGAACCAACTTGGAACCAACAACAATGAATTTGCCTCCCGTTTTGCTCTTGTCTAGGTCAGCGGTTCCCAACCCTGGTCCTCGAGGAACACTATCCTGCACGTTTTCACCACTGAATCAGATGTGATGGAGCAGGGAAACAAGTAAAACATGCTGGATGGTGCCCCTTGAGGACCAGGGTTTCCCACCTCTGTCTTAACCCTAATATGCAATTTATATACTAAAATTTAGTCATTTTTTCTTACATTATTATTAATACTATTATTACATAACTTTGAAATTTCGGGCACTACAGCTACATTGGTGCTCTTCACAATTACTTCAAACATTTTCTAGTTGTTCTATTATTTCATTTTCATCCCAACATTTTAAGGATAAGAAGTATGTAATATTTGTAACATTTTATACTGAAGGAAACCGCCGCAGGGGGCGTGTCTGTGGACAGCGGTCACGTGATCCGGAAAATGTGGGGCTTAATTCCTGTGTTTGGCTGCTCTCAGCTGCTGCGCATTTGCCCTTCCCAGTGCAAACCGCTTTTCTGCCCCATCCCGACCCTCGAACCTCGGGTGGACCGTCTCCTGAGCACCATGTCGGGTAAGAACCAGCGGGGCCTCTCGGAGCCGCCACAGTGACTTCGCAGGACGTTCGGTCGCTCTCTCCGGGCCGGACCGGAGCTGCGCGAACTGCATCTCTGAAAATATCGCGACTTTAGAAAGGCCGTACGCTGAAAAACCTGCTGCCCCTTCGTCCGTATTTACAGTGCGTACATCGATGGAGATTTAATTAAGTAAAAAGTGGGCTCGGTTGTGATATGGAGATAACTGTTCTGGTGTTGGTTTTGTGGTGTTGCTGCAGCGTTTTGAACCAAAGTGAAGCTGGAAATATTCTAAAGCAGCATATCCGGTTTCCGAGTATTATTATCAAACTAACAACTCTTATTAAACAAATATTTTAGTCTTTCTGACATCTTTGTTTTACACACGGAAATTTCTCACAACATGGCTTGATTCTGTTAGGATATTTTAGAAAGGAGTTATTTTAAAATCTTAATTATTCGAATTATTTCGCAAATATTTTAGAGTAAAATTTCTTGCTTTAGAAATTTTATTCTAAACTTGATATTTATTTTCTCTAATGCAATACAGCAATACAAAGAACAACAAATCCGAGGACTTGTGGTGGTTTTAAAAACAGTATTTTCCCCTCCACTTTTTTGTGGTAATGATCAAGAAACGACCTTGTGGATGATTTGGTATCAGTCATGAAGCTGCTTACTACACCAAATTCGTTTTCAATAATGAAGGCTTAGCATTCCTCGACTGAGTGCATATTGCCTGCTGACTTACATGCCAGAGTTTTAAACTAGTCATTCTGTCAGCACAAATAACAGCTAAAGCCATTTTGGTCAAACCTTACATGATGTTTTACACAATCACATATAATGAGAAGAACTCGTGAGATTTGTTAGAGCCCAAAGTATGTGTTGTAAATGACATTCAGCTACTACCACACTAAATTTTAGCTCAATATTTGTAAAATTACAAACTACCAATTTTAATTGTTGCACAGTATCTTTAGAATTGACTGAATTTTTGTCAATTGGCTCTGAAGGCCGTCTTGAGTTGGATTGGCTCCAAATGGTAATCAATTGTAGATGACCATCCAGTAATTACTCTCTAATAGTTTAATTAAAATCCATCTAACAGACATACCAGGCTTGACTCCATATAGTTAACTGTAATGTTAGTGCTCAGAGTATGTGTTGAGGATGAATCTCAGCTACTACAGTGACAAATTTTAGCTCTATATCTGTAAAATTGACTGAGTTGTAGCCATTTTTTTGTTTGTTAATGTTGATTAGCTGCAATGGCCATCTTCAATGGGTTGAGTCCAAATGTTAATCATTAGTTCGTCAGTTAATTAATCAGTTAATCAGTGAAAACTCTGAGTTAGTTGATCCTGAGTTTAGGGAGATTCCCATTCTAGAAAGAGAGATCAGTGAAACTCAGTTTATCACTATGGCTACCGACTCTGAACTAAACCTGCTTGCTGGCTACAAGAAACCCTGAGTTTTTACTAGTTTCCTCCTACCTGGACCAACTGAGTTGTTCATTTTTAATTAATCCAACTAATAACAAAGCTGAATTACTTCAGAATGCCAGATGTCAGGAGAGCATTTAAGTTTTCTCTCATTCCCAGAAATGTTTTAGTTTCATCAAATTCACTCATTTATCTCAGAAACATTTTCTGGCCTCACATACCCAGTCTAACACCCAGGGGCATCACTAGGTTTTATAGACAAGGGGGGCTTAGCCCCCAGGAGATGCACAGGATGTGAGCAAACGTAGTGGGCGAGAACAAAATTTCTCAAACAGCTAACAAAACCTGAGTTTCTTTTCCACATTTTTGGACACATTTAACAGATACCTTACTGTGTAAACGTTTTAAGCAACCAATTATATTTTTATTCAGAACATCAACAAACAGGAAATATGTTTACAGTTTTAACAAGAAAAATGAACATTTTTTTTATTTT
>NC_051439.1:1033832-1047129 GCF_001649575.2 Kryptolebias marmoratus | reverse complement strand
ACAGCAGCAATATCAGTCCATGATGCACCTACTCTTTATATATTTTACAAAAGCAGTGATGATTATTACTTACTTTATTGAAAAACTTGCGTATGTCCATTTTTTACTGAACATTCTCCTGGTCTGCTCACTGAATGTTCATGCTGCTCTTAGCTGGCTCTGCTTGTAAACTTGCTAGCACTCTGGTATCATGGTTGCAGAGAAAACGTGGACTGGAATCCATGTAGTGTGGGAGTATGTTATATGAACAAGTGGAATGGATCGGATAACGAAGTTTGTAGGGAAAACATGGACTGGATGTCATGTGGTGATCGAGTACTCTATATGAACAAGTGGAATGGATTTGATAACGACGCACCAAAGAGGATCTCTACCTTACGCTGTAAAGAAAAAGAAAACTGACAGATTTATGATCATATATTTGAGTTAATAATGAAATAATATATTGTCATTTATTTAAACTCATATTCTGGCCACATTATATAGAATTTTTGTAAAAAAAAAAAAAAAATTTGACACCAAAATTATTTAGGGGGGTTTGAAAATATTTTAGGGGGGCTGAAGCCCCCCTAAAACAGGCCTAGTGACGCCACTGCTAACACCCATGTACTCTCATCAGAACAAAGTCTCCACAATTACCACAAAAATCATAATTCACATTAATTTGGTCTTTAATCCATACAAATGCAGCAATTTAAATTTGAATTACTTTTCCTGAATCAAACCTTCCACCTGTAAAAATCCACTAACCGTAACTGGTATTCCAGTAATGGCATTTCTGCATCCCCTTTTCAGTTTTTGTGGTCCAAATATGAAATTTTCCCTTTTTTTTTAAATAAAGAGATGCAGGTGTATATTTCCAAAGGTGACAATAACTAAATAAGCTTGAGAGAGAATAATTGCCCCTCCTGTTCTAGCTGTACTATGTGCTTAGGTGCTTGCCAAGTACATTTTTAGCATACTTGTTTTTAGAAATGGCCCAACTCTCGGTATTTCCTTCAGTTGCCACGGTGAAGCCCAGTATCAGTGTTCCATCGAAGATGAATTTTTATTGCATGCATGCATGCTCTTAGTTCAAAGTTTAGATACTCAGAGTTATTTAACCTTAATGTAATCAGTCTTTCTTAAACAGAGAACAAAGTTTTCCTGCTCATAGAAAGTTAACTCAGACTTTAGGGATAAACTCAGAGTTTTTTTAATCCTCTTATCTGGAATTTCTTCCTGATTGAGTATCTACAGCATATGTTTAAATAAGCCCAATTCAGTCCTTTTTTGAAACTCATAAAACCCAAAGGATCTGCTCTTGTAGTCCTCATACCACGTTCTCCCAGATGTCACATGTTCATGCTTCAAGTCAGAACTGATTTGGCTGCACGAGGAGGACTTGAGAACAAAATATTTGGCACTTTTTTTTAGGCCTTTAAAACAATTCTTTCTCAAAAACATTGTACTGGTATGAAAGAACATAACATTAGCTAATAAAAACCTACATTTTTGCATTACGCCATCTTGCTGGTGTTTAGAGGATATTATCAACTTCCTTGTTTGATGTGCTTTTCTTTCCATCACACGGTTGCTTCATAGTATGGCTGTGCCAAAATCTACAGTTTCAGAGGCTTAAATCCCCCTAGTACTATCAAGTCATCTTAGAGTTTAATTACTACTACACATCTCTACTTGTTAATGTGTTTAACAAAATTACACTTTAACAATTTAAAAACACCTTTAGTTTGCAAGAGTGGGCACTTTAATATAAAAGTTGTAAAACTGACTGACATCTGAATATGTTTATAAATTTTGTTGGCTTTTTCTGGAAGATAAATAAATTAAAAATATGACCATAGTCTCACTTCAGGATATGTTAGGGTGTTTATTTTTTAACAATTTTGCCAAAGTGTAAAACACTGTACCCAGAAGTGTGTTTGGGTCATAAGGCTTCTTGAAGCCACAGATAACACTGTGGGAGTACAGCACATGGTTCCTGCCTTGTTGCCAAGCAGACCCTTTCACTTCGGCCTCTTTGATACTTGATTTATTGTTTTTTGAATCAGTCCTTGGCAATCATGTGACACAGAGAGATCAGGTTTCTCAGAAGCCCTCAAGAACTGAAGCTTTCGACTGAATAAACACCCTTTGCTGGCTTCAGATCTGCTTTGACTTGAGCATCAACACTTCTCGTCTTCTGATGCTGTTCACAAATAAAAACTAGGATCATCAGACATATAATAAATGAGCAATGTCGGGTTTGATTTGTCTACATTGGAGGAATAATAGAAAGAAATGTTTAAATTTGCAGTGAGAGTTTGAAGAATGTTGGTTTTTTAGACAAGAAATGTAAATGTTATGCACTTATTCTTCACTGCAGAAGAAGCAGTGTCTTTTAAAATAGTTAAGTGTGAGGATTCTGTATTTACAGTAGTGTTGAAAATTTATTTTAAACCCCAGCATGGTTAATAAGTTGGATCTATTACATTAACAGGTAATGCAGTGGCTGTAGTACAGCTGAAAAAATATTCAGCCAAAAGACAACAAAATGAAACAAAATGACAATTCTTTACTGGAATTTAAGTAAAGGTTCAGATATATTTAACATTTTCTGTCAGTGTGAGAACATATTGCTGATTGGTTGCTGCTAGTTGACTAGGTGTGTGTTGCTATTGGCAAACATGCTCATGGGGTGGAGGGAAGGAGTTGTGGTTTTGGCGAGCACATGCCTGGCTGGTCAGATTGGACTTTCTAATGGTGTATGGGTGTTCTCATCAATAAAATCAAGTTGTTGTTTTTTTCTTTTTCTTTTTGGAGTACATAAATGCCAAATCTCTTGTATATTTGGGCTTTTTATAAACTATTGATCATATATCGTATAGACCCTAAAAGTATTGTTTAAATAGCGTAATTATCATATCTCTGACAACACTAACAAGTTTATTCAACACTGGAGTTGAATAAACCACTGAACTAGAGAATCACAGGCAGTCTGATACATTCAGCATGCAGCCTCAGCACCAACATGATTTACACTGTCTGTATTTAGCACACTTAGTGCAGTAATACGGTCGTTGTTTGGTTGAACAGGTGAATAAAACTAAACGATGTCATGCAAAAGTGCAGACGTTTATTATTAGCTAATTGTAGCGTTATTTTACACCATTATGAGATTTTTGACAAAAGGGTTGTCTTATAAGCTTGAAAAGCCATATAAAACCGGCCCTCATTTGGCTAGACTGATTTATACTCTGTAAGAAGTGAAGAAATCTGCTCACAGTCACATGGTTGGGAAATGCTTTTTTTTTTTTTTCCTCATGAGCATTTTATCCTCCAGGAGAACTGCAGCGCAGACCTGTTAAAGGCTCTGGCATACTCCATAAGAAGTCTGTTCCTGGTCACGTGGTTGCAAAATGTTCGTTTTTGCACACACCTTTCATAGTCCACGAGACACATGGCACAGAACTTCTGGGAATCTCCTTCCTCCTACGGTCTTAAAACAGGTTTCTTCCCACCGGTTTCTCAACTCTACTGTCTTTGTACAGAATGTTGTTTCCCTTACCATGACCATGTGTGTTTATTAAACAGACTGAGACAGTTTGGCATTTGCAAATTTGACTGTGCACAATAATGAGCGAATGAAGGGAACTTGGCCCTATGCTGCTCGGCCCGAGGCATACATCCTCCCTGCAACTACAGCCACAAAAAGCCTCCTGGCGCTGCGCAGTTTCCTCTGTGCACAATAACCAGTGGCGGCTGGCCAATAGAGGGCGCAAGGGCGCCGCCCCACCACTCACATTACCTTGAATAAGACGTAAAAAAAAAAGAAGTAAATGGTAAAATAAAAATATTTCGAAATATATGTATATATATTTTTAGTTGTGTAAGATAAATATTTTATAGTTAATGATAAGTAAAGTTGTTTCGTTCTTCGACTTTCTAATTGGTGACGTATTTCCGCCCCGGGGCGCAAAAATCTTTGTCCGTAGACTCTCATTAAAAGCTGTACATGCGCAGTAGCTGCTCTTCAATACAAGAGATAGGACTGTTCTGGGCGCACCTCTCCTGCACCCAGAGCTGACTGCAGCTATGTTTACATTTCACCGCCTCCCGCCGTTGGAGCGTGGGACTCCCGCCACGGGTTGACATCACATCCGTCTGTCATAAGTTTGCCTGATTGAAAAGTCGAGCTGCGGGTGTGCTGCCTTTTATTCAAAGGCAGTAATAAGTTCATTATGTGACTAAGTTACATACAAAAGGTAATAAATAAGTTCATAGTTAATAATTAGTTTAAGGAAATTTATGCTAAAAACCTGTTAGAATGTTTGGTTTTGAATTCTAATCGGAGTGAGACATCTGATCTTCGTTATATTGTACGTTCAGAATACATGATGTAGTGAGTGCTCTCACTATAAAACAAGCTTTGACGTATTTTCTCCGGTAAAGTTTTGAAAAATAAGAGAGAGAACAGGTCTTATAAATGCTAAATGTGCCCTACAGGCTTGTGCCTTGGGAGACCTCCGTCTTTGTAGGTATTGGTGTTCAGGAAGCACTTGTGCATTTATATGTACATTATAATGTTGCTTCTGTTGTTTTAATCCATGCAAATACACTGGTGATACCTTAGTATATGTTTTGGTCCAAAACATATACTAAGGTATCACATAATAGACATATACCAAAACCTTCGGTATGTCTATTTTGGATTTATAGCCCCCCCTGGAGAAAACTCCACCAGCCGCCACTGACAATAACTATGAAATTTCCTTCCACAAGTTCTTTGTCAACTGACTATCCTTTTAAGTTTTAGGTTTATAAGTTTTGTTGGAACAGTTGTAAAGACGGCTGTATTTTGTAACAGCCTCAGCTTTGTTAGCGGAGCACTAGAAGCAAATTGGCTCCATTAAAGCTCACCAGCTTTTCCGCATAAACATGCCCACAACAACTTCTGACCAATCACACAATACTTGGCGCAAACCCCTGTAAGAAAAAGTTTGGCCAGTGTCCTGTGTTACAAAGTGGTGGACAAAGCTGCTATGAGAACAAAATGACACAATTTTCATTCCAGAACCAGGAACTGAGAGCTGACTTTGTGACTTCTCATGGAGTATGACAACAGCTTTAGGAAACCCTTCCGTCCTCCTACAGGGCCTTGGCTGGGAAACACTATGCTGCCCAGCTGAGGCGTACTTCCTCCCGGCCAACACAGCCCTGGAGAGCTGCTTGTGTCTTTGCCCAGTCTCCTCTGTGCATAATAACTGTACAATCTATTTACAAGTTTTTCGCCATTTGACTGTCTTTATTAGTTTTGCTGAAACAACAGTGCTATTTTGTAACAGCTTCAGCCAGCTGCTTCAGCGGAGCAGTTGTAAATAGTAGTGGGCAGATCAATCCAAATATCGATAATATAGATACTAACGGTTGTATTGATATTGATTGTTATCTGTTTAATTGTACTGATACTTTAGTTTCTAAACTGCAAACGATACAGTGGCAAGTATTAAAGTATTTGTTTGTTTACCCATAAACCTTGCCAAGAGTCTGTTCTGGATTTTAATTAAGTTAATAACAAAATTTTAAAACCTTAAAGGTTGTGAAAAGTATTTAGCTGTGATACTGGCCCTTATTTACTTGGTATCTGATCAATGCCAAATCTTGCAGTATGGCACACCACTGGTTGTAGTGAAATGACTCCATTGTAGTTCACCTGCTTTTCTGCATATACACGCCCACAACAAAGTGCATACCCCTGCAAGAAAAATTTCTGCCCTGAGAACCGGCTATCTCACATGAGCTCCGATAGCCGAAGCTCATGTGAGAACAAATTGACATGATTTTTGTCATGTACCTGCGCGAACCAGAGTCAATTTCTTCACTTCTCGCAAAGTATAAATCTACCTTGTTCTTGCCTGGAGGAAGTCTTTCTCCATACTTCATGCTCTATGACTAATGTCATGGCTGATAAGTTACTAACTATTGAAAACTATTTGACAGAACATCACTTCAAAAATGATAAGTCCTTAAGGCAACTGAGAAATGGATAAAAGGAGGCTTTTGCTTAGGACTGAAGCAGTTTGACAAACGTTTAGAAAGTTTCAAAACATGCTAATAATTTGATTAATGAATGTGGTTTTTTTTTTTTCACAAACAGACCAAGCTTTTGTGACACTGGCCACAAATGACAGCTATGCTAAGGGAGCACTGGTTCTCGGCCAGTCATTACGAAACCACAACACAACTAGAAAACTGGTGGTACTGTTAGGACCTCATGTTGCAGATCCTTGCAGGTAACAGAGAAAGTATCCTTAACCTTCTAGTCCCAAATAATTTACTATATATCCAGCTCTGACTTAAGTCTGACATCTTGTGTTGTAGAGAAGCTCTCAGCTCCATCTTTGATGAGGTGTTTATGGTGAATTTGATGGATTCAGGTGATGGGGCCCATCTAGCCCTGATGAAGCGGCCAGACCTGGGAGTAACATTCACCAAACTGCACTGCTGGACACTGACACAGTACAGCAAGTGTGTGTTCATGGATGCAGACACAATGGTAAGAAACAAACCAGCCAATGGAAGAAAAGCAACAGGGTGGCAATGAATCTACTTATTTAAAGTGTTACAATTGTTACATTTTGGTTTTGCATTGATCTTACATTTGACAACTTATAAAAATGATTATAGCTCAGTTTGAAAAACTTAAAAGGTCTGTGTATGGTATTCTAAATGCATCTGTGGAAGTAAGTAGCATCCTTTACATCTACAGGTGCTGTCCAACGTAGATGAACTCTTTGAAAGGGAGGAGTTATCTGCAGCTCCAGATCCTGGTTGGCCAGATTGTTTCAACTCTGGGGTTTTTGTCTTCAGACCATCCAATGAGACGTATAAACAGCTGGTTATATTCTGTGCTGAAAACGGCAGCTTTGATGGTAAGAATCTAGATATTATAAAAGACTCAATATTTTTTTTAGAAAGAGAACTTGTTACCTTGACATATGCCTCGTTTCCAACTAGATTTTAGCTGCAAACAGATTTGTCAAATTCAGGGAATGTTGCTAAACATTTTCTTTTCTATTTTTTGTTTTAATATCCTATAAGGTAGCAATACATAATACAGCCCAGTACGGACATGGAACTTACCTGGTACCTACCTAGTACCTATGTAGATTGGGCTTTATTATGAAGTGACTGGTTACCCTGTACCTACAGGGTATGTACCAGATCCCTCTGAGGTAAGCACCTGGTACATATCAATACATACCAGGTAGATACTGAGCTGTTTTATGTAATTCTACCAAAATAAATGTGACAACACTTTGATTTTACAATTTAAAAGAACAAACAAGTATTTATACTTGAATGGTATCTCAGGTTAGCTTTGGTGGTCTTTAATGTGTTCATATGCTAAGATTCTGACAATGACAATACTGGCATGTTGATATATACAGTGGGGAAAACAAGTAATTATTCAGTCACCAATTGTGCAAGTTCTCCCACTTAAAAAAAGATGAGAGAGGCTTGTAATTGATATCAAGAAAGGCCTGACATCATAGGTAGACCTCAACTGTGAGAGACAAAATGAAAAAAAAATCAGAAAATCACATTGTCTGAATTTTAAAGAATTTTCTTTTGCAAATAAGGCTGGAAAATAAGTATTTGGTCAATAACAATAGTTCGTCTTAATACTTTGTAATTTATCTTTGTTGGCAATGACAGAGGTCGAACGGTTTCTGTAAGTCTTCACAAGGTTGGCACACACTGTTGCTGGAATGTTGGCCGATTCGGGCTGAGATCTTGCGTGGAGCCCCTGATCGAGGGAGATTAGCAGTGGTCCTGTAGGTCTTTCATTTTCTGATTATCGCTCCCACAGTAGATTTCTTCACACCAAGCTGCTTGCTTATTGCAGATTCAGTTTTCCCAGCCTGGTGCAGGTCTACAATTCTGTTTCTGGTGTCCTTCGACAGCTCTTTGGTCTTCACCAAAGTGGAACTTGAAGTGTGACTGTTTGGTTGTGGACAGGTGTCTTTTATACTGTTAACGAGTTCAAACAGGTGCCATTGTTACAGGTAATGAGTGGAGGATAGAGAAGTCTCTTAAGGAAGAAGTTAAAAGTCTGTGACAGCCAGAAATCTTGCTTGTTTGTAGGTGACCAAATACTTATTTTCCACCCTTATTTGTAAATAAATTCTTTAAAATTCAGACAATGTGATTTTCTGATTTTTTCTTTTTCTCATTTTGTCTCTCATAGTTGAGATGATGTCAATTACAGGCCTCTCTCATCTTTTTAAGTGGGAGAACATGCACAATTGGTGACACGAAATACTTTTTCCCCCACTGTAACAGGTGCCTTGTTTACTGCCCTTAAACTCATAATTTAGATCATTAGCATATACTTTTGTCCTAAACATGGCAGGAATATTTTTGATTTTGTAAGTATGTGCTAAAATAAAAAATGTTAGACCTGATAACAATACACCCTGAACTGCCAAACTAGTTAAGTATATTACTGAGACTTTTTTTTTTCCTGATGGGGAACCTTAACAACCTATGAGTGATAAAGAATGAATATTTGTATGGTGAGCGATAAAGCCAAACATGTTCTGTATTTTGTCCCATTGAGCTCACCTTACACAGTCAGTTGTTAATACAAATTTAGCTACGTGTAGCAGTCCTCAACTTGAACTGACTTAAAGCCATATGGACAGAACTAAAAACCAGAGCTCAGCAAAAAAAGAAATTACACCAGACAAGCTGGGTGTTCCATTGGTAGCTTTACTCATCCTCATTTATCTTTTGGCTGTAAATCTAAATGTTCATGATCAAAGTATTGGCATTTTATGAGGTCTTTTAAACCTAGAGTTTAGCATTAGCATGTTCCCAACTTTATTATGGCTGGCACCTTTCAGTAACACAAGTAAATTTGATCTTGGTTATAGAAACTGTTGGACTGTTGTAGCTTTTTGAGTAAACCATTAAGGGCTGTTTTAAACTCTAATTCTGATTGGACAATATAAACATGAGCCAAATAGAAAATTACCCACTACATGGGTATACTTTTTTACTTGCAAATAGACTTTTGCTTGTTTCTTGAAACTAATTTATTTCTGTTGTATTTTGTTTTCCCTGAATGTTGTCACTAACAGTATGTGTTGTCAGCGCCTCTTTTCAGTTTCTATTTTTACATGATAGAACAGTCTGTACGGAAATGTAAAAAATCTATATGTGGGGATTGTTCCTGTACAGCATGTACTGAAATGTGTTTGACTATATCACAACACTGAGAATAAAGTAAATGTTACTAACATTAAAATACCAGTCTCTTTATGGAATCAGTTAGCATAAATGTGACAAATACTGATTCTGTGTAACAGAAAAATGGTTATTTTCATATTATGATTGCCTTCTACATTAGTTTGTGGTGTTAACATGATATATCAGCTCAGGACTGCCTCACACTTTGGTAGTAGTAGTAGTAATCATGTCTGTCTTCAGGTGGAGATCAGGGAATTCTCAACAGTTTCTTTGACACCTGGGCAACAACAGACATTTCCAAACATCTTCCCTTCATCTACAACCTCAGTAGCATTGCCATCTACTCCTACCTTCCAGCTTTCAAAAAGTCAGTACACACACACACACACACATGCAGATGGTATTGTATTTTCTTGCAAATATACCCAAAATTTTGTAATAATTCATTTTTTTAACTCATAACCCGTAATGGTTTATGTTGCAGAATTTCCTTTTTTGCCACCAAAATACATTTTATCAAATGTAGTAAATGAGAAGTGTGTACACACTCCTAACATTAATCAATAAAGGCATCCAGTCTGTCTTCACTTGTTCATATTCAGTTGTTTCTGTAGCTTTTCATGTGAAGCTGTAGTGTTTGTATGAAAGGTCTTAAGCTTTTTCAAGGTCAGATCAGAGTTTTTGCATAGTTGTGTGTCTGTTAGTATTTAATTACAAGAAGCTGTTTAAAATTAAATTAAATTGAACACATATTCTACTGCTAGATTGTTTTGAAATCTTCACTGGTTTTTAAGATGTTTAGTGTGGTAAATGTTAGAACAACTAATTTATACAAGTGGTTATTGTTGAAATTGCTCAATCCTTTTGTTCCATAAAGAATTTGCTGATGTAGGTTTTGAAGTTATTCAAGGATTGGAAAACATTGACTGAGTAAAATTATTACACAAATTGTCATTTTAAAAGTAAACAGTAAAATTATAGTGCACTACTTGGGGTCAGTTTAGTTTAGTCACAGCTGCTAAAATGTTTAATTCAGGATTTTAACTCATTAGTGAGCTGTATGTGTGGGAATACTAATCTAGGTTGAATTGTACATTTGTTCTTGAGTGTCTTACTTGTTGTTTAGTTAGGCCTAACCAAAGAATAGACTTAACTAAACACCAAGTGCAAGATCTTTAAGATCTACAGAAAACAAGTCAATTTTAGAAATGATTGCTCATGGCAAGTTGGCTTCAACTGTTACAGAAAGATGAAAACAACAGTCATAAGTTCTTAAAAAAATAAAATATTGTTTGATAAGGCTCTTTATTAAATGGCTTTTTATCAATGTTTGTATACTTCTAGCAGCAATAGTTGGGGTCAATCTATGACTTTTTAAGAGTAAAAGCTGAAAAGATTGATAACCACTGGTATAAACAACTTAGAAACAACCAATCTGTCATTTTTGGAAGTTTGACACTCTCGTAATTGGCAGGAGAGAAAGTAATGTCATTTTGCAAAGTTGTTGAACTGAGTTTCACAATAAAAAGGCCCTCTGGTGGTTACAGTGTAATGTTTTTTAACCATGTCTAGTAATAAAATTGTCCTCTTTTACATCTTGTGATCCTGCTCGTTGGTTTGTGCAGGTATGGTCATAATGCAAAGGTTGTTCACTTCCTGGGTAAAGTAAAACCATGGAACTACTCCTACGATGCTCAGAGAGGTGAGGTCAGAGGTCACTCTATACCACCTGACCAGTGCCAGATGCACCCTGACTTCCTGCTCAAGTGGTGGCAGCTGTACGCCAGATCTGTGCTGCCTGTACTGCAGAAGGCCTACGGAAACGCCTCCTTCAACAGTGGCTTTGTAGACCCAAGCAATCATGTAGGTGTGGTGCTGGAGAGTGTGAGGTGGGGCTGTGGTGGGTGTGCTTGGATTGATAAATGTGGTTGTAAATGTGTCATAAGAAATTTCAACACCATTAGGATGTGATAATTATGCAACATGCTACAATAATTGCTGGGTGTAAATTTTTCTCTTGCTCTCTTTAAGTCTGCAATTCAATCAAGATGTGTAATTAACTTTAAGTAAAAGTGCGAATTCTTGAATGTGATTTTTAGAAAAGACCTACCAAAGGTTGCCAAGAAAATAAAACAGGTGCTGAGGAATGTGAACTGTGGGTGGGAATCTTTAGATGCCTCACGATCACTATTCAGAGGGTTGTGAATGCATTTATAATTACAAAATAATTATAAATGCATTCATAAGCACACTTCAAACTAAATCCACAGCATATAATTTTGACCTAAAAGAAACCAAATATTTTGTTCTACATTGCAGTATAAAACAGTTTTCATTCAGACACAATTTTGGGAACTAAATGAATAAAAGATATGAGTCAAAATGCTGGGTACAGTGAAATAAGATGTTCTCTCAATGAACACCCATCATGTCTCACATTAGAGCTTTCTTAGATGCTTTCTCCAGTGTTGTTTTTTGTCCTGTTGTAGTGTGTGGGAGTGGCTGATCACATTCTGTTGTGGTTCCAAAGTACAAAACATAGCACTGTTTTCGATGACCCAAAATCTTTGTAGCGAAAGTTGAAATGGACTTTGTAATTCACTTCACCTTTTCTGAGTTGTGTGGGAATTTTGACGTCATTGCTTGATGGTCTTCTAGTTAGCAATAGCAGTTAGTAACTACTACTGATAGGCAGATGAAGCTTTGTGTTGGGGAATTATTAATTTTTGAGGCTTTAAATCCCCAGTAGCTCCCCCTAGTGTTCAAAGAATTTTAAACTAGAAAAAAAGAAAAATATGGATTGTCAGTCAGTATTCTTACAACTATACCAGGGGTCTGCAACCTTATTTTCCACAGTTATACAGACAAGCTGACAGTCCAGTGTTTACATTACATGAACATGAGTTCAGTCGCTTTCTTTATCCTAACATGCAAAACTACAATAAATGTCAACAATTAATTACAGATCTTTAATTTTATATCAGGTATTTTTTTAAACACTTAAAGAGTCATGTTATCTTTATTCAAAGCTTCAAGTATGTTTTTCAGCTCTGGATAGCTTTTATATTGCAAGAGAAGGAGCAGAAATGGCTCTTTTAGGTGTAAAGGTGGCAGCTTATTATCTAAACTGGTTTATATTCAAGATGAAATTAACAAGTAGATAAGTAAAAGAGGATCGTAAAACATGTAAAGGGAAAAGTGAATTTTAATTTTAAAAATCATAATCTAAACCCTAACTAATAATTAAAATGTATCAGTATCTTTTACACTGGTAAATCTCTTTTTTTATGTTTATTTCCACTTGAATTGGGTTTGTACTAGGAGCGAATGATCTTGTGATTTTTCAGACAAATAATCAATCCTTGAATCAGGACTTTATCTGAAACGTTGAAGCTTCAGTTCAAGTATCCAATCACTAGTAGCTACCACCGGCTGTTTCACTTCTTTCTCCTCCTCCAAGTAAAAATGTGTACACAGTTTGCATATAATTTGCTTTTGTCAACTTAATTTTTGCCTTTAACTTCATAGAAGCCGAAGTACTTCTGGCTTTCCAAGCAGAAGGAGCTGTTGGTATGTGTTGGTCAGCATCTCTGTGTTGTACACATCATAAATGGTCCGGATGCTGCACTTCTACACTTCAGAGTTCTGCCTTTTGTGTTCCTCAACACAATGTTGTTAAGTTTAAATCAATTTTTGACATATTTTTTTAATTGATTCAGAATCATTCAGGTCCACTTTGTGATAAAATGAAAAATGGATCATAACCCCAACCCTCAATGTAAACCCTATTTATTGCCAAAGTTCTTGTATGCAACAACAGTAGGAAGTTTCCATACAGTCTGAGGTAACAGCACTGTTGTGAAATTGTTTGTCAGCGCTAGTACAGCGGTCATAGCAGCCCGAAGCTGAGTTGTATTGTGTCATACTAACAAGTTTACACAGCCAAACGGGAGGAGAAAGGGGTTTTCCACTCCACTTACCCTTTTTTTTGTAATTGTGTGAATGCTTTTAAGCATTCACGCCATTGTTTTCCTGTTTCTCTTTATTATTGTGTGAATGCTTT
>NC_051439.1:1025408-1033732 GCF_001649575.2 Kryptolebias marmoratus | reverse complement strand
CTGCATTTTCGCAGGAAATGCAACTTCTCTAGTTTAAATACAGTCACAACTGACACTGTCAAGGAATTGTTGAATAGTGTCACAAGGATCAAAGTTAGACACTTGCAGTTTGAGAATTAGTGATAATAGGTTTAACCTAGAGTGTTTCTTGAACATTAAAGCTGGTGTCTGAGCTTTTGAGTGTTGTCTGTTACAGAATTACCCTAAATTTGTGTTTTTTAAGCATCTTCATAGCATAAATACAAATGTTATTTTGTAACAATGCGTTGTGGGGAATTAGCATTAATCCTGTTTTTTTACAAAATATGGCTGTTTACAACTATTTACAGATGAATTATAAATTAAATGATTCCAGTAATTTTCTGGTTAAAAGAGTGATCCATGAGTCATAAAATATAGTATACTCTTGGGCCTAAAATATGTTTATATTTACTTAGATTACTGTGGATGAAGCTGACTTTTTTCTTAAAGAAAGCCAGAATAAATGGGTTTACTCAAAGTAAACAGTTTAACTGTTAATAACCCCGAATAGATGTTAAACCATAACCAGCATGCATGATCAGTGAACCACTGCCGGAAGTGTAGCATCATTTTAACAGAAAAGCAACACATGTAGCGATTAAAAAGAGAAATAACCCACCAACATTTCTTAGTTCAGATTGAGTTAAGATTTGTTTTCCTCATCCTTAGATGCTGGAGGGAGAGACAGTTAATTTAAGCATTTTTGATTAAAACAAAAATATTTAATGACATCATGTACACACATTAAGAGCCTGTGGCTAAATTAAGCCTACTTATTTATCTTATTTATCTGTAGCAAGTCTCAGGAGTTTGAGTTCAGTGATTATTTAAAGTTTTACTGAAAGTTGGGAAGACTTAGCCACTTATGCAGCCTGTGTGCTCTGCTAAAGTCACCCGTCATGAAGTCCCTCCTTGTTACAATGGAGATGAGCTCAGGAGTCTGACTGCTTGGACCTGCATTCCACTGTCTGTGCTTGGACAAAACAGATCCTAGGAGTCTGTTTGAGGAAAACAAATCTTCTCATGAAAGTGGAAACAAAAATGCTTCTTGTAATGGTCAGAAAATGTTCTAAAGAAGTCTAAAATGTAAACCTTCTCTACAGTTTCTACTTTTACACACAATAGATGAGCTTTATGAACTAATTGCATATGTTGTGTAATGCAAGGGGCTTTTGAAAGCGTTTTTTTTTTTTTAATACAACTGAATACCACAAAAACAGTTTGAGCTTTCTGGTTGTGCAGCATTGTTTTCCTTCATGATGGAAAACTTACATGTTTGGATAAAGGTGCTTATGTGTGACAGATTTACTGCCGAACAACTTGGCAATGATTTGCATGATGTCAGCATTGTAAAAAGTTTGGCAAAAGACAAACTGTAAAGGAAGAAAAAATTTGATGGTTTAATGAAAATTCAGTGTTAACAGGTGAGATGAATAGAGCAAAGATAATTGATCAAATAAAGGCAAAGCACTGAATGAATGCATGTCACTGCTTTTCATTACAGTTTTAGACTAAGATCATCTTATGTTGAGAAATGATACCGTTACAACAGGTCTGGTCAAGTTTTGAAAATAACATTATGCTCAATCTCATGCAAATTTGCGAGTTGTCACACTCAGCAAATGTGTTGTGTTGGCTCCAAATGTCAATCAGCTGCAGACGTGCATTTAATCATTATTTCCGGAAAGTTTCATTGAAATTTGTCCAGGGGTTCACAAGATATTTTGGTAAGATAGACGCACACACGCGTAAAGGAAAAACATTATCACCCACCTTAGCGTTTGGTGGTGGGCAATAACTACTTCAAAAACATTTCAGAGAAAAGCAGAAACGGCTTGACATCCTTCTGGGTCATCTTTTTTTTTCTTTCTAAACTGCATTTTCATTTTGACTTTGCAGCCTCACAAATGGATTTTATTAAGTGTAGACATGACATTGTTCATGAAATTTCATCACTACTACTACTTTGAAAGATAATAAAGTAAATAGTTAAAAATTAAGAGAAATTGTCTTTCAATTTTAGTCTTTATAGTGGACACTGAGAAGTTGAGTTTAGTTGGAAGAAAAGTTCTTCAATTTCTTTCAAGACTAATTTTTACTGTAGTTTTTCTGCACTCCTTTATTTAAATTGATCATAATCTGGAAATGTGCTGTAAAAGTATTGCAAAATGTCTTGTTTGTAAGTGGTTATACTGAAATAGCTGCAATGAATGTGTTTCAAACAGCAAAAATGCTATTCATGCTGAGAGAGAACTGTTCAAACCGCTCCTTTTAAAGTATCGATCTAGTTTGTTAAAATGACTCATTCATGCCTCCTCTCTCTTTCTGTCAGGAGAAACTTCACGAGGACGTGAGAGAGCAGCCACAGCCCTCTCCTCCTCCCCCCTCTCAAAAGATTTCCTCAGCGGAGAGGAAGCAACGCTGGGAAGCGGGCCAGATCGACTACATGGGCGACGATTCCTTTGCCAACATTGAACAAAAACTTAACTCCTTCCTCAAGTAGCGGGTAGCTGAGGGAGTGTAATGGACACCAGTTGATATGTGAGGTTGTGCATGAGGGGGATTCACTACCATTCAGCTAAATGAATGCGTGTGACATTTATTCCCTGCACTCTGTCAAACTTCTACTCCTTACACCCTGACAACATTTTACACTTTAGGAAATGGTTTTTTTGATCACGGTTGGATGTCTGTCTGTGTTGTAAGAAGCTGCCCACTAACAACTAGCTAACTTGGAAAAATATAGCTTTGTTTTTGACCTCAGCACTACAATAGAGTAGGAGAGCCACTCAAAAGAAAAACAAATTGAGGAATATTTGTGTTTGTTTGGCTTTTTTTTTTTTAATTTCTAGATTAAAATATAAATTTCGAAAATAATGTGTAAATATTGACAAAATGTGTAAACCTTTTTTGACAGGAAAAAGTGGCAGTTTGATTGATTGTGTGTGTGTGTGTGTGTGTGTGTGGGGGTGTCTTTCAAAACTTAAGCCAGAGAAACTGAACTCCTCTGTGCTCCTAAACCCAAATGTATTTGTTCTTTATTCTATTTGATGGTTATGGGTGCAGTTTTACTGGGTAACTACAATATCACATAGATTTTTTTATCTGAAGCAATCTGAGGTGCAATTTATTATTCACATGTGGTGGAACTCACAGAACTTGTTTCAATTCTTACACTAACCTACTGCAAACCTAAAAAACTATCTCTAAACATCTGAAGTTAATAAAAACAGTTCACATCATTGTTCTTCTGTAAAATTAACACTGCAAACTAGACCACTAAGAATTTTGAGAGCATTTGGAAGTTGACACTCAGTTGATGTATCTGAGACTCTTCTTGTGAACGGTTGAAATGTGTTCCGTGAGTTCCCCTGCATTGGGAGTAATAAACCACACCTTGGACTCATTAGGCTAAAGTACTGCAGGTTATTTTACTGTTAACCCAGCAAAAGTGCACCTATAACCATCAGGTACAATAATAACAAAGGAAACTAACATAATTCAGTAGCGTTCACTTTGTCTGGTTTAAGCTATGAACAACTTTTCTGTCAATAAAATTGCGCCCTTTTTCCCCGTCAATAAATTGAAAGCCTTTTTCTGCCAATAGAATTGACCTTTTTTTGCCAACAAAACTGACACTTTAATCTTGACATTTACATTTTTTTCCCAAAACTTTTCTTGTGAGTGGCCTCAATACTCTGTTGTGCAGTGCTTTAAACATTACTGTAATTTAAATGTGAAACATTTGTAGTGGCTCAATTGGCCAATCAATAATTACTAAAATTTAATGTTTTAACAGAACGTTTCTGTTAGCTAGTTAGTTGCTAATGTTGAAAAAGTTGAGGTTCTAACAGCTTGCTTGATTCGATCCAGAAGTTCCAAAGTGTACTTGTCAGCACCTCCTTTGGTCACTTTTTAAAAAAATAACATCTGGTTTCCTTTATTCGTACAATACCTGAAATGTTTAAATACCTTTTATGCTAATCTAAGATAGCTGGCTGCTTGTGGTAGGGTTATATATGGAAAACCACCTCAATCCTTTTAACGGTTTGACATGAGTAGCTAAATCCTGTTTTCCTAAAATCCCAAATCCTAAATTTTTCTAACCTGTGGGAAATCTCAGCAGCAGTAACAAGTGCAGGTCAGGCCTTTGGCTAAAAGTGTTCAGCTTTGGGTTTCTCCACAATTTTTAATCCTAGTTGCAGTCTGTCTTTCTGTCCTCCTTACCTCTCACAGTCCTTTTAGTTCTGACTTTTTGACCATGTCCACCTCAGAAGTGCATAGAGTTCCTGTGACTTTAGCTTGTGTGCTGATGTTATTTTGTATTTGCATGGCACAGAGTTTAAAAATGTGGGTCTGTATTGTAAAGTGCTTCCACCCACACTGATGTAAACATTTTTTTCTTTTGTAGGACAACAATAATGTGCTCCCCCAGACATCTTGTCCTGCATGTACGTCTCCACCAGCCCCACTTTAGTGTTTGTGCCATGATCCGAGTTTCATCACATCCTCTATGTAGTGTAACTAGCTACCTTATTGCCAATTCAATTTACACAACCTCACTTACTGGAACTGCTGCTAGGAACTATTTTCTGTGAATCTCACCTTCCCTTTAGCCATCGCCCTCCTTACTTCACGTCCACCCATGTACTGTTAAAATTATAATTCGCTCCTCCGTCCAACACACTCCTGCAGGAAACACATAAATTTAAAGCTCAAATGCAGTGTGTGTATGTAAGTGGATCAAAATCGTAGTTACATAATTTAAAGCACATTTACCTCTCTGCTGTTACCTGTACATCCTACTAGCTAATAAACCTGTGACAAAGGATTTATGCACACAATCGTTTTATTTTTTTGTTTGACTGATTCGAGTTGTCAAGATATTAAAAATACATTGCATTTGTCACAAAAGAAATGGCTTAACATTAACCTTTGGAATTCTCTTATCGAAGAAAGTATAAATATACCACATAAGAGGATAAGGGCTGTTTTTAATAAAGAGAAAAATAAAAATCTTAAGCTTTTAAAACAACAAATGCACATTAAAATTTAAGGCCTTTCCTGAAGGAATGCATTTTACCCAGTGCCTTTTGTGCCAAAACTTTAAACTAATATCATCTTATGATGGTGTTGTAGATGTTTTGGCAAACCTTGAAAATTACTTTGTGTGAGATCTTGCAATATGTGTTAATTCTTGGAGTATCTGTTAGGTATTATTCAGCTACTACTACACCAAAGTCTAGCTATGTATCTGTAAAACTGACTGAATTATAGCCATTTTGTGTTTTAGAAAGTCAGTTGGCTGTTGCGACCATCTTAACTGGATTTGAATGAAGACGTGTAAAAAAATAAAATAAATGTATGTCTATAGGTAGCAGCACAGGGCAACAGTGGTTAGAGCTGTCACCTCACAGCAAGAAGGTTGCAGGACTTCCTCACAGTCTTTCTAGGTGGAATTTGCATGTTCTCCCTGTACATGTGTGGGGTTTACTCTGAGTACTAAGGTTTCCTCCCACAGACCTAAAAACATGCATGTTAGGTTAACTTGGGTCGGCAACACGCGACTCAAGAGCTGCATGCGGCTCTTTAGCGCTGCCCTAGTGGCTCCCTTGTATGGAGAGAAAATAGTCTCAAAATATCTGTGCGCGTGTAAAAATATCTGTGCGTGTGTAAAAATGTATTTGTCACTCGTGTAAGCATCTTTGTGTGTAAGTTTGGATAGTTGTATCTGTGAAACATGATTGTAAGCCTTAAAAAGAAAATAAACCTTTTCCTAAACCTCCAAATTTTGAAAAAGTACACACAAGCCGCCAGATAAATACACAAAACTGCAGTTACGTACAGATCCAGTTACAAGTGCACAACTATTTTTGAGACTCATTTCACGGGGAACTAGATGTTGCGTTTAGGTGCTAGTAGAAAGCTGGGTCATCTGAGTTTTCTAGTGGAAGTTTGAAATAATAATAATAATAAGTCTGAAATAATCTTAAAAAAAATGCATTACAACGGTCAGTAAAACGTGTAAAAGTTTTCACATCCACTTACTTCTGACGGTAGATCACGACCACGATCACTGTACTGACCCGCCATTCTCTTGTTTCTCCTCAGTTTGACGGAATGCTTTCCCCAGTCAGAGCAGAATAAACTTCCACCACGTAGTGGTTGAATTTTTTACCCATGTAATTACAGTTGTACAGGTCCCAAAAGCAGATTCATATATAAACAATCTTACAGTATTATAAAGTAGATGTGGGTGTAATTACATATATATTTTTCTCTTACAAAAATATGTCTTAGCCACAAGACAAGTAAGAAAGGAAATACGTGTTGAACTATGGAAAAAAAAAAAAGTTCTGAAGAAAACTCAGATGACCCAGCTTTCTACTAGCACTTAAACGCAACATCTACGCACAAATGTGGGAGCTCCCAGAGTCTCAAAAATAGGTGTGCACTCGTAAGTGGATCTGTTCGTAACTGCAGCTGTGTGTGTATCTAGCCACTTGTGTGTACTTTTTCAACATTTGGAGGCATAGGAAAAGGTTTATTTACTTTTTAAGGCTTACAATCATGTTTCACAGATACAACTATCCAGACTTACACACAAAGATGCTTACACAAGTTACAAATACATTTTTACACACACAGATATTTTGAGACTATTTTCACTCCATAGCCTGGAGCTTTTTCAAAAATGTTTGAAAATGGAAAAAGATGGGAGTGGGAAATATATTTTTGTTTTAATATGGTTTCTGTAGGAGGAAAAACATTCGTAAAGTTTTCTAATGCTGTAAAAACATGTAGAATAAATATTAAATCTGTGTCCGAATTCAGGGTCTGCATCCTTCAAAGGACGGATTATCGGCTGATTACGTCATAGCGTAGCGACAAAGCCTGTCCGAATTCGAAGTCTCCTTTAAATGTGGGAGGAGGTACCAAGATGGCGACCTGAGCAGTCGCTTGTAGCAAGAGCTCTGTAAATTACCGCAAATTTCTCCTTATTAACGTATGTTATTCCACCCAAGAACTTCCAATGGATGCTAACAAGTTAATGAAGCCTCCCAAACTGCAGCTGGGACCACCAAAGACGAAGACGAAAACGACATCACAGGTGAAAGATTCTGAACACGATTACGCGATGGAAGTTTCAATGCAAAATAAACGTGAACGTGATAGCTCAGCACCGTCTACTCCGGTGAAAGCGCAGACTGAAAAAAGACTCCAGTTGAGGAAGAAGCGTTTGCCCAGGTTACCAATAATGCCATTCTTGAAGCTATTATGAGTTTGGAGAAGAGGGTGAAGACACAGTTGGAAGACATTAAAGAACAAACAAGACAGAGCAGCGCCATGATCACGAGTTTGGCAAAGGCAGTGCAGTATAATGCTGAGGAAATGAAAGAATGCAAGCTGAAGATTTCAAAGGTGGAAAATGTGAATAAACAACTACTCAAAGAGAATGACGAGCTAAAAGAAAAGATAAGAGAGCAAGCTCGGTACAGAATGAGGTGGTGTCTTCGGGTAAAAGGTATGAAAGAGAAGAAAGATGAAAACATCAGAGAAAACATTGTGAAAGTCCTAAAGAAGATTGTCCCTGAGTTGGAGTCGAAGCTGGAGGACGCTGTGGATGTTGTCCACAGGATGGGGAGAAAGGAAAACGACAGAACCAGGAACGTAATTATCCTATTTGCACAAAGACGGATAAAAGAAGAAGTATGGAAGCGGAGCAAAGGTTCGGCCATTTGCAGAGAAGGTATCAGCTTTGCAGAGATGTTACCAAAAGAAGACCTGGAGGAGCGACAGCGCCTGTGGCCTCTGATCGAGGAAGCGAGGAAAGCTGGGAAGAGGGCCTTATTCCGGGGCCTGCATGGATACATTGAAGGGAGGAGATTGGAAACTAACAAGTGAAGGACATCACCAATTGGGTGGAAAATATGACAGTGGTGAAGGAGATGAATAAGGGAGGTTTCTCTACTTTCTCTTTCTAACTGTTTTATTTGGAGAGAATTTGTGACTTACTAAAACTGTTCTGAGTTCATGTTAAAGGTTAAAATTTCTTTGGGTTATTTAAATGTCAGGGGCTTGAAAGAAATTGTTAAAAGAAAAGCTGTTTTTATTTTGTAAAGGGCAAAAAATACATTGTTTATTTCTACGAGACTCATTCCTCAGATGTGGACACTTCTTTTTGGAAGAATCAGTGGGGAGATAAAATCCTGTTCAGTCATGGCTCCACCCGTTCGGGTGGAGTAGCTTTATGTTTCAACAATTTTCCAGGAGAAATTATTACACACCTGTCATGGTTTTGG
>NC_051439.1:995335-1025308 GCF_001649575.2 Kryptolebias marmoratus | reverse complement strand
CAATAGGCCTTCGCAGCGCTGTCGCTGCTCGGGCCTAATAATAAACATAGCAGATCCAATAGGCCTTCGCAGCGCTGTCGCTGCTCGGGCCTAATAATAATAAGAAACATAGCAGATCCAATAGGCCTTCGCAGCGCTGTCGCTGCTCGGGCCTAATAATATAAGACTTGTTTTAGACTTAATAGATTATAGTGACTTGATTGAGGAAAATGAACTTATTCTTTTCTTAGATTTCTATAAAGCATTTGACTCTGTTGAACACACGTTTATCCTCAAAACACTTACTCATTTAGGATTTGGTGAAAAATTCAGGGATCTTATTGAGATGCTTCATACAGATATAAATAGTTCAGTAGCCCTAAGTCATGGAACGTGTAATAGATTCAATATTAATAGAGGAATCCGTCACGGTTGTGGAAATTCACCATTACTATTCATAATGGCTGCAGAGATGCTGTCCATTCTAATTAAAAACAGTGGAATAACCGGCATTGATGTAATGGGCAAACAAATCATAATAAGTCAATTGGCTGATGACACAACCCTTTTTTTGAAAGACAAAGATCAAATTCCCTTAGCTCTTCAAAACATAAATCTGTTTTCCAGGGCCTCGGGACTTCAATTAAACTTAAATAAATGTGAGCTGTTTTCTCTGAAGGATCACCCAGTACAAACACTATTTAATATAAAAGTTAAAAAAGAAGTAAAGTACTTGGGTGTTGTGATAACAAAAGATAAATCTATTTCTGAGAAGGAAAATATTTGGAACAATATTGACAAATGTAAACTGACTCTGAATAGATGGCTACAGAGGGACATATCAATTTTTGGTAGGATTTTATTAACTAAAATGGATAGTCTTTCTAGACTTATTTATCCGGCTTATTCTCTGCCAGTATCAATTAAGATGATTAAAGCCATTAACAAACTTAATTTTAATTTCATTTGGAGGAATAAATGTCACTATATACGAAAAGACAACCTCATTAAAACTCATGAAGATGGTGGAGGAAATGTGATAGACTTCGAAATTATGAATGGTATGTTGAAACTCAAATGGTTACAGTTTTTTTATAAATAATAGTCTTTCAGTTTGGTCATATATACCCAATTTGGTATTCAATAAGATGGGAGGACTTCAGCTTCTCTTACGGTGTGATTTTGAGTTAAGCAGATTGCCAGTGAAACTTTCAGATGTTCATAAACAGGTTCTTCTTAATTGGGAACTACTTTTTACTCACAATTTTACACCTCATAATACCCCAGTGTGGAATAATAGATATATTTTGATCAGTAGAAAATCTATATTTATTGATGAATGTCACTCAAAAGACGTTTGGGCTGTCGCCCACTTCATGGATAATAAAGGAAACTTTTTACAACATCAGGAATTCTGTGAAAAATTTAAAATCCATTGCACAAAGGAAAAATATAATCAAATCTTAAAAGCCATCCCATCATCTCTTTGTTCTATGGTTAGACAAGACATATTATACTCTAATGTGACTCCTAATCTGAAACAACTCTGGATCGATGGGGTTCCCTTTTCGGACTGTCGATGTAACAATAAATTTCTGAGGCGACATATACTAAAGTGCCATTTTCCTAATCCAGTTAGGAGAAAATATATTCTCAAAGATTTCAAGGAAGAAGAGATAAAAAAGATAAGGATTAATTTTATGTCATTTCCTGTTCCACCCTAAGCAAAAGAACTGCAGTTTAAAATTATAAATAATATTTATCCAACTAAAGATTTCTTAAGAACAAAATTTAAGATGGACGTTGGGAACTGCAATTTCTGGGAGACAGACTGCGAGAATTTAGATCATCTTTTCTTTGAGTGCAGGATAGTGCAGAGTTTTTGGCTTGATTTTCAGATGTGGATTCAATCCAAAGGAATTCGGCTACCTGCTCTCACATCAAAAGAAATCCAGTTTGGGGTTTTCAATAAGCTTGGCAGTAATGAATATGGGATCAATAATTTAATTTTACTGGGAAAATACTATTTACATAAATGTCGATTTTTCAAATGTAGGCCCAATTTGACTCATTGGAAAAATGAACTGAAGTCTTATGCAAAATCTGTAAGTTATGTAAAAGGAAAAAATGCTGGCAACTTCTTTTACTTTTTGACTAACTTCAACTTTCTTGATTAATGCCCTTTGCACTTTGTACTTTGTTTTTGTTTCCTTTTTAGATATATAATGCTTTCCTTTTATGCTGGCCCTTGGCTTATTTTGTTAAATATTTGTATACACATTTTAGGCATATGTTTTTGCCATAAATCACCCTTTGTAATGTAACTTTTCGAATGTTGAGCTTGGTACTTTTTGTTTTGTATTGCAATATGTTAAATAAAGGTTGAAAAAAAAATTTAAAAAGTATCCTTTAAATGCGTCCGTTTTTTCCCTGATTTGAAGGATGGGTCCATATAAATCATTGATGGGTCCAGTGTATCAGTGAGTGTATCCTTCACGGATAACCATATCCCATAATTCATTGCGGGTCCAAACCGGGCGTTCAAGCAAAGTGGAAATGACAGTGAAGAGCGGCAAAATATTTTGCTAAATTACACTTCAAGTGATACAACATGATTTTTTACAACGTTTTTAGGCAAGAATGTGGCTTTGAATGTCTCAAATATCTCCTCGGTTCATCAATACATCACCTAATTGCAATATTGTTTTGACATTTTCAAACATGTCTGCTCCTGCGGTATTAGCAGCCAGCTCCCCTCGCCAGCTGCAGCTGGCCGAGTGCTCCAGGTTTAGTATACCGGGGGAGAACGCCTGACTCCCGGCACATTGTTATAAAAACTCCCGCTAGCTTTCCCCAATGATGGAAGATAAACACCAATATTACGTAATATCTAGTTGTAAAATGTTTGGTTTACTAAAGTATTGTATTTATTCCTGAGCAAATCAGTCTGATTAAAGTTAAGCCTTCAAACATAATAGGTTTATTTAATGGCTTATCTGAGATCTGGCTCCGTAGGAGAGTATTATATTTGAAAATGAATAATTAAAAAAAATTAAATTAATAAATCATGAATGCTCATTATGTATACACTTAGTCATTTTGATACTAGGCTAATATAGACACTTAAAGCCTGTGTTGCCTTCATTATACCTTACATAAGGCTTTTAATTTTTTTGTGGCTCCAGACAGATTTGTTTTTTTGTTGTTTTTATTTTGGTCCAAAATGGCTCTTTCAACATTTTGGGTTGCTGACCCCTGGGTTAACTTGTAACTTTAAATTGTCCCTAGGTGTGAGTGAGAATGTGAATGGTTGTTTGTCACTGTGTTCCCATGATGGTCTTGTGACCTGTCCAGGGGGTACCCTGCCTCATAGTAACTGCTGGAAACCTGTGACCCAAAAAGGAGAAGCAGGTAAAGAAAATAAATGGATGGACACATCTATGGGTTGGCCCCAAAATTTAATTGGTTGTAGATATACAACCAATGATTATTTCCTGAAGTTGCTTTAAAATCCATATACTGGTTCATGAAATATTTTGCTAACAGACAAACAAACACACACAATATTACTGCTATGCCTGTCAGGCAATAATTAATTTACCACCATTAATGCTTGTCTGTTTAGGCTATGGGTCTGTAACCTCATTTACTAACATTAGTAACTAAGATGAGATAACTATAATTCTACAAATGATATGACATCTTTGATAAGAGACTAGACTTAAACAGGCAGAATAATGAGCAAAGATGTAGATGGTGCCTGTAAGTACTGAGCATTCCTTGTCATGTTGGTATGGTGGGTTGAATCATAAAAAAATGCATTGACCTAATGAATACTTTTTAAACAACAGACCTTTGATTTGGCACATTAGAGAAAATGGACATATAAACAGTTGTAGCTTATGTGTTCCTAAAAAAATAATTAATAAAGATGAGCAACTAATCTATGAATCTTGAGACAAGGTATTAGAGCCATATGTTTGGGGTTTGTGTTTATATTTATTTTGGTGTAATACCTAAAGGATTTAACTTAACAGTTAAAATAGTAAGTGTGCAGCTTAAAAGGATCGCATCTTGTCTGAGTGCGCACAATCAATAAATGCTCTATAGTAATAAGAACGTCAAGTTTTCATTCATTGGATCCAGATGGACGACGTGTCAATTAAGTGGCAGTCAGCAGCCCCTCAGTGGCCTAGGTTCGTTTTGTATTTTTTTTGTTTTTTATTAAGAACAAGGGGACTTTTTTTTATTTGAGAGGTCAGTGTTTGCTTGCAGAGCCAGATGGAGTATACAATACAAGCTTAAAAAAAATAAAAGTAAACCAAAGATGTGATATTTTAACCATTTGGAGATAAGACAGGTATGGGTTTCCAAACAGCCTGTATGCTGTTTAAAGAGACTATTTCAATCTGTTACTACCTAATCTGTATATAACAATAGAACAAAATAAAAAAATAAAGGACTCAAAGTGTCTTCCAGTAGAACTGCCTGGAATGATCTTTGTCCAGTTCAACATGTCACCCTTCGATTGTTTTAACTGGGTCAATAGGTCCCTCTGGCAACAAAACTGTTGTCCACCCTCTAACAGCCTAATTAGTTCTGTTTTAAATCAAAAACTTATGTGGTTTAACAGATAATTTCTCTTTTAAAACTGTGTAAATAATTCTAAATCTTCTGTAGGTTATAGTCAAATACAGTACCTAGAAATGTTAGTGGTAAGCATTTCTTCATTCAAAAATCAAAAACTAACACATAACTTTGTTAGGACTGGTTAACTTTGCTTACTGACTGCTTTGGTTGTAACTGATACAGCAGGATATCTGATCATTCCTTTCTACTGCTCAAAACAACTTTATTTAAATTGCACATACACAAACAGCCTGTTTTTATTACAGGCGGACAAAAGTTAGCAGATAAAGCAGCGTGCAAAAAAATCAGTACCACCGACATCTACAGCTCCAACAGAACTCGGATGTCATCAATGCGAGATGTTTTCCTGTCTGTGTTAGCTGAGCCAAATGCCTTCTCCACCAGGTCCTGCTTCTTCCTTTGGATCTTCACCATGTTCTCCTCCACTGAATTCTTCACAATGAACTGCAGCACCAAACAAAAAATAAGTTACATTCTCAATTGCCTTGCATAAGTTGCAGAGGCTTGCAGTCTTGCTGCTAAAATTTTGAATGTGTTAAAAAAATTAGCAAAACAAATGTTTTCTCAAAATAATCGCAGTAGTTGTCTCAAACCTGTCTCAGTTTAACTTCTGTAATTCTGGACTGCTAGGGCTGTATTTTTTGTGAAATGCCACCTGCTTATTTTTCTGCTACTGTATGGAAACCTGTATGTATCTCTAACTTGACACTGTACGCTCTGTTTGCACTGTTGTTTTCTCACAAATTACTCACAGTTTTGAGTTGCAATAGTCATAGTCCTGTGAGATATTGATCTTGGCAAACACAAAAATGGCTATAAGCCAGTCAATTTTACAGATATTGAGCTAGTGTGGTAGTAGCTGAACTGATCCCCAACTTGTACATTGAGAGCAAGATTGTGATTGTGCAAGATCTTTGATTAAAAGCTTGGAATTCAAGACAGCAAGAAATAACTGTTCTTTCATTAAACAAAAAAAAAGTTTCTTATCAAACTTTCAATCTAGAATCCAAAATGTCTTACGAAAGAGTGATGCTTTGTAAACATTGTACAATAACTAAGACTCCCTTGCAAAGTGATAATACTGCAGCAGAAAAACATAATCAGTAGTGTGGTTTTATAACACTGTAACAGAAATACATAATAAGTGGTGTTATTCTGACCTTGGTGACCACAACTTTCCTCTTCTGGCCCAAACGGTGGCACCGATCAATACACTGCTCCTCAGTAGCTGGGTTCCATGCCTCAAACAGATACAAAAACACAGTAAATTTGATCTGAAAATCTGTCAGAGTAGATGTTTCATTGTTTGGTTCAAATTTTCCACAGTCCTCTGGATTTATTAAAGATGTACAGACACACAAATCCTACATTTTCAGTGAAAAAATTACACTGGACCAGACAGGAGAGCCACAGCTTTGCCAAAGGATTTTAGTCACAATAAATACCACTCTTTTCTTTACTTTTTGCTCCTTTTCCTCTCAAAATAAAATGTTATTTGACACTGAAACATCTGGTATTTGTCTAAAAACTTTGCTGCCATGTGCTTTTATTTAAAGAAGCTATAAACAACTAAAACACAAGAAAGGAGAGTTTGCTTATGGCAAACTATCGTATCAGGTCTCAAACAAACTCCCCACAATCTGCACATCCTGATAAAATATGTTATGATTTTACATGGGAATGCATTTGGTTTTTTCAGGGATATATGTACTTACAGGGTCCATCAGGAAAACATGAGAGGCAGCAGTCAAGTTAAGACCCACCCCTCCAGCTTTGAGTGACAGGAGCATAATTGAAGGGCCACCTGCTGCAGAGCTCTGAAAGTCCTGAATGATCTGAGTCCTCTTCTTTTGGTTCATGGAGCCGTCGAGACGCACAAAACTGAAACCATGCTCTCTGGTGAGGACCACAGAAACGAACATGAATCACACAACACAATTAAGAAACTAGAATTAGATAGATCACATATATTTTGGAAGTCTGCAGTGGGAAGTTTATTGTTGTGTACATCTAATATACTATATGTAGTAGTAGTAGTCTGATATCTTCCCATCCTGATATCTTAACATCTTCCATCCACTGAGGTACTGTGTACTCAAAATACATAAAGAAAAAACATATTCTAAAAATTAACCAAATAATGAAATAAACAGTTTCGTATACAAAAGGAAAAACAGCGGCAAATTTGACTCCAGAGCTAAATCTTGTGAGTTTATGTGAGTTACCTAAGAGGTGTTTCCAGGATGGTGAGGAAGCGTGTAAACTGAGAGACGACCAAAGATTTAATGTTGCTGTCTTCAGATCGCAGCCTGAGAAGGTTTCCCATCAGCGCCTCCACCTGCAGAAACATTGACACAGACACAGAGGCTGTTTTCATCAAAGTTGCTAATTTCTGATAGGCTCTGAAGTAATTTGGACAGTTTGAAGAACTCAAGAATCTTTGAAGGAGCAGTACAGCTGGATGTTATCAGCAGAAAAGGGTTGGAGATGTTATGGAGTTTATTAGTAATCTGTCCAATAGAAACAGGAGTGTGCCCAAAACAAAACAGAACCTTTATCTTTAAGTTCCTCTTTTGATGTTCATCCCGGTTTAAGCTGTACATTACAGAGCTTTAACAACAAAGCAATTTTCATAAATTAGATCCAACTTAAAATATAATGTACATTTTATTTTTTTTAAATGTGCTGAGATGCAGATGGCTAAAAGTTCTGAATTTAAATAAAAAAGTGTAACTTATCCAGATTTTCCTTCAATGGTTTAAATGTTCCTCCATACTTTGTTGATCTGCAGAATGTTTTTTACTCTTTATCCACCAAATTGTTTTGCAGTCTCAGCACATGCAGTGAATACCTTTGAGCTTGTCCTCCACCTGTCAGAGCTTGTAGTTTTGTCATCTTCCATCTCCTCCGCTGGAAACTCCACCAGCTCACTGGTCTTGATCTCACTTCGACAGAGGGGGCACCGTGCCTTCTCCTATTCATCAAACATATGAAAAAAAGACAAAAGTGTAACTGATGGGTAGTGCAAACTCTTTAGAAAAATTAAAACCATCTTGAAACCGGATGCTGAGAGCTTAAGGCGTACCGGCTCGGTGCTGATGACTTGGGCGATGCAGGGTCGGCAGTAAACGTGGGCACAGTGCGTGATGACGGGCAGATGGATCGAGTCCAGGCAAACGGAGCACTCCTCATCAGAGCCACTGGCCAACACGAACCGTAGTTTATCTATCAGACGCTCCCGCAGCTCTGCTGGTGTTGTCACCGTCCCTGCATGTAGAGCCAGACGGGAAACATGGGTAAGGGAAATATGTCTTTGTTGGTCAGATCCAAAAAAGCAAACAGGTTTTGTACTGTAACACTGGTATTGCAACTCAAAACAAAGAATTTAAACATAGCTCTGGCTTTCTTTTTGGCCCCCACAGGTCAGAGAACAAGCCATACTGGTGGTGAAAAAAGGTAAGAAAAGATAAAACAGGGAAAGGGGTAAAAACATCCAAACTCTGAAATTAATGGATGTAATTTAAATGGTACAACTGATAATGTCATAATTTCTGCCTTATCTTTTAAAATTCCTATTGTGAAAAAAAAACTAAAAATAAGGTTACAGCACCACCAAAAAATGGTATCTTTATAAATTTCTCCTGGCTGAATAAAACCAATATGGATGAGTGGTGAAGACAGGCAGCAGAGCAAAGCAAAACTACAACATAACAAGCAAAGAATTCAACCTGATATGGTTGGATATTGACCAGAGTTTGGAAACAAATATGGATATTAGTTCACACTTAAAATTACTATTAATATCAAAAGTACCGTTTTTCTCCAGCTGATATAACTTTCCACAGCAGCTAAGGACACGAACAACTGTCGACTTGCATCCCACCGACGTCACCAGCATTAAACCAAATCAACTGCTTCGACTAAAATGGTTCCACAAAATGGTTCCAAAAATGTAAAAGTGCAGTACAACTCACTCTATGTATCTGACAACTTTTGTGTTTCTCTAAAAATAAGTTTGAAACTGACCAAAAAACACTGTCATCATTGATGTTTGGACTATAACATTTTTGCCCATTATGCCATTTAAAATTTTTTGTCATTGTTTTCCCTACGTATCAATATTTACATCAAACACTGAGTATTTTCCTGGGTATTGGTATTGAAATTAAATTCTAACGTTGTGATAATTCTAATCCATCAAACTTTCAAACCTTTACAATTCAAAAATATTTTTTCTTTACCCAAATCTGAGGATATGTTTGGGAGCAGGTCAGGGTGGCAGCAGTGCTGTCGGAGCCTCATCAGAATGACAAGAACATCAGCATAATTCCTCAAGACAGACCCTTCAGCTACATATCTGTAAAATACACACATATCGATCCATAAAAACTGTTAGCACAACATGACACATGCATGCTTCGTGTTTTGTTGAATATATCTTTGTAAACTGCCCTCTAATCAAGTTGTCATTCTCAGACATGTTTCCACACGTTCACACACACTGAACCCATCTGTTACCTGCCGATAGTACGTCTGCCCTCATTACGTGCCAGCTCGTACTCCTCCCTCTCCTGCTGGCTGAGATCCACCTGCTCCACAGACACCGTTTTCTCAGGCAGTGACACCAGGCGGAGGCCGTTTATCTCACTGCTCTTGGTCCGTCTCAGGGTGATGCACCTTACCAGGTTCTGGAGGTTTCTGCACACAGCATTATGTGCTTAGATTTTACAGTTCCCCATGCCTGAAGAGTGATGGTATAATGACAAAAAATTTTCCATCTAAGTTTAAAGTTTTATCAATAGCTGAAGTTGCTAGGGAGGATAATGATTATATGGAGTAGAATTCATTAGATTTACTAACAAAACAAAAACTAAACTTATAATTACATTAAAGTTAAAGTACAAACATGTAAACAGTCCTTGAAGGAATGGATATTGCCTTTCATGCCTTTTCACACAATACTGCAAAATGTCACACTTAAAGTATAATTTGACAATGACTCTGAGCTACAATAAATTTTAGCTCAATATCTGTAAAACTGACTGAAAAACTGACTTATAGTAATTTTGGTGTTTTTTAAAGTCATATTTTGGTAATAAACACATGAACCTACAGATGGGGAAAACACTGACATTAATTAACATTAAACATTATTGTCCTTTTGCCTATGGCAGCAGTTGCAAATTGTGTTACAGTAAATGGTGCCCTCTGGAGTATTTTTGAGGCGGTGCAGGAGTACAGCAGTAAATTGATGAATAAACACTCACTGCAGACCATCTCTGTCTCCTTGCATAACAGGTCTCTGGATCACTCTGTTCCACCACTCCCGAACATTGAAGGGTTTCAGACGCAGGAAGGCCAGCAGCATCCACAGGTCCTTCATGCTGTTCTGGATAGGAGTACCTAAAAGAATTCAGAAATCACTCAATGTGTCACTGTTTATCTCCCTCAAATCACATTTGTATTGAATGATTTTTTTTATGTTTATGGAACATTTGTTATCTAGTATCAAATGAAGACAGAAAGCAAAGAACATGAGATTATTTTGCTTTTCTATCTTCAGATTAACAGACAAACTTTCCTTTTCTCACTTTGGTGTCTGTATTTTAGAACCATCAGTTTTTCCACATGCAGCATCAATTCAGCCTAAAGTAAAACTTTTGATTTTTTTTCTTTCTAAATGTGGAAAAAGTTAAGATCAAGCTCGATGATGTTATGTGATTTCATGGTAGCTTTTTACTTTAATTGCAAGAATGCTGAATCAGCCTTTTCCTGTTAATAGTTTCTTTTGTACATTTTGACAAACTACTTCCTCATTGTGCTATTCTGACCATTCATATAGCAAAACATTCAGCTTAATCGGTAGCAGTGTGCTATCACTTACTATTAGTGACTTTTATATGTTTTGAATTAACTTTATTTACAAAGATTTTCTCCCCAAAATATATAGAGATCTTCTCAGTTTCTTCAGTAGTGTTGGTTTATTTGTTTGTCCATCCGTCTGTTAGCAAGATTGCTTGAAAAATGAAGGAACTTTTTAGGGAATGTTGGGGTTGTCACAACAAACAAGTGAATAAATTTTGGTGGTGATCCATGTCAAAGGTCAAGGTCTCAAGTGTCCCCTTTGTTAAAACCTTGTTACCTCCTTCAGCAAGACTAATGAAGAGGTTTAATTGAAATCTTCAGGAAATGTTGGGGTTGTCACAAAAACAATTTAAAAATTTTGTTGGCGATCCAGATCACAATCCAGGTTGCACTATTTTTTAATGACGCCTATGGCCCTGGTAGAGTTTTGTGCTTACCGAGTGCTTCTAGCTTTATATCTTGTTTACACAAAGAAAATAAAACTTGCTTTTTGGTTGAGGTGGTAGAGTACCTGAAAGAATCCAGCGCCTCTGAGCTTTCAGTTCCAGCACAGCTTTGCTCATTTGTGTGTTTGGATTTCTTATGATGTGTCCTTCATCCAGTACCACCCTCAGCCATTTGATACCATGTAGGGGACTCTTATTCTGAAAGGAAATTGTTGCATTTTACTTAAGGTGCTGCCCAAACACACGTGGTGCAATGGGCCTCAATTGGTTAAAAAAAAAAGAAAGTCATCTCAGTTTTTAGTTTTAGGTCTCTGCTTTTAAAAATCTATGGTTTTTACATCAGTTTGCCTTCCTTTTTTATTTTCTCTTGCAGCCAATGACATGTGATCGATGTCCACTCACCCCTAAGTCAGCAGAGAGGACGTTGTATGTGGTGATTACCACATCCTGAGAGGACAGGAACTTCTTGCTCCTGTTACGCTCCGAACCGTAATACAGATAGACGTTTAGCTTTACATTAGAATGGACATGCTGCTCAAATTGGTCCTGCTCACAGAGAAAGAAAGAAGAGCATAAATTATAGCAAATGCTCAAAGTGTGTCGTTTTGAGTGTGTGTACTGTGTTCTCACCAGCCAGTTGCTGAGCACAGAGAGAGGACATATAATGAGAGTTGCTCTCACTGATAAGTCCTCTGTGTTTTCAGTGATGGACGATTTAACATCTATACAGGCAAAAGGTACACAAGTTCAGCAGGTGTGAACACACAGTCTATATTTACTCCCCTTTTTAACTGAATGCAGGTTTGTGAAACAGAGTTAAACTCACTTTGACTTTCACTGGCATTTTCTGGAGTTTTCTTCTTCTTTGGACTTGTATCTGTTGTTGAGCTGCTCAGTGCTGCAGCAAAGTCAAAATCCTCAAACAAAACTGTACCATCTGTGCACGAAGAAAAAAGGTAACGTATTTAACTCAGGGTGAATTCTGGTGAGGAAGAATTTGATACTGTATCAGTAAAACAAGGTCACTGAGTGTTACTACATCTAGTAGGTCTTTTCAGGAAGAATTTCTGTTACATTCACATGTGCACTAATTAAGTTTGGACCTTTACTGGCTTTCTGCTTGGTCAGTTTCCTCTTCTTTTTTAACAGATCTGAAAGTAAAAAAAGTCTTGATTAAAAAGGCCACAAATATGGAGGGCCGAAAGCAACATAATCAAAAATAAAAGCAGAAATATATATATATTTTGCTTTTGCGTTTTCCTTATACATGCGTTTTCGTCAAGTAATGTTTATATTTTGCTTTTGCTTTTTCCTTATACATTTCCTCCTCTTCTTTAATTACCGTGTGCATTTCTGCCTTAATATGCAAATGAGGAGGCTGTCTTCTTGGTCCAGCTCCTCTCCTATTGGTCAATAACCAGGAAGGAGCAGGATCCATGTGCAGATCGATTGTTCATGCTTGCGCTCTCGGCTATTTCAGGAGAATGCCTCATTTGAGAGTAAGTGAACTCGTAGCAAAGATGTCTCAGACAGCTGCAGAAGAGTTAAGGCACGTTGCTAGTCAGTGATGACTATTTATCGTTTCCCTTTATAAACCCACAGAGCGGAGAGGAGGCGCACTTTAATACCGCTCACCTGTGCGCGCTCCTTCACGAGGGTGCGCCCGATCGCTTTTCAGCACAACACCGTCCGTCCTTCTTTCAAATTGTATCAGTTCGGTATGCCTTAACCCCCACCTGTAGCTGACATGCTCTGGCAGTGGCCGGTGGTTGCCTTGGTAACCATGAAATAACACTGATCAGCTGTATGGCGTGAAATGTTATTTCATGTGTAAGGAAAAGGCAAAAGCAAAATATATATATTTCTGCTTTTATTTTTGATTGTGTCGCTTTCGGTCCTCCATATACAAAAAAAAACGTAGGATAAACAACAAAAATAAAAGCTGATATGTTTGAGAAAATAAATTCTTACGTTTTTGTGGCTCATCTTCTACCACCACTATATCTGCTGCATCAGTATCGATCGCCTCCTTCTTGTGACTGACCCATACAGTAACAAAATATCAGTTAATAGAAACCTCAATAATTCATGCTGTTCAGCTAAAACAAAAACTGACACCAGTTAATGGAAATAATTAACATACTTACAGGTTTGAGCAATGAGGACCACCAGGATTACTCAATCCTGATTTATATTCTGCACTGCTGCTTTCTGAAACAAAAACATGACATCAGCTTGCAAGTTAAAAACCTAATTGTTTAAATAATTGGTTAAACATGATCAAAATCATAACATTCCGCTTATTCAGGAGAAGGGTGCTAGAACGTTGGTTACGTACTGTAACCCCAGATTCTATTTTGTATAGGCTTCGCCCTTTAAGGCTATCGCTAGTGGGTTTATCCCTTCTCGCGCAGCACAGCACTGAAAAACATTAGTCCACGCCCACCTACTGAGTGGGCCCCACCCCCAGTCCGTATAAATTACGGTGAGACCGGGCATTTGGCTCCAAATAGCTTTTTTCTTCAGCCATTTAGGAACCAGTGAGGCTTAGACCTTAAAGGGCTGCGCCTATACTCATAGAATCTGGGGTTACAGTACGTAACCAACGTTCTATTTCGTATAGGCTTCGCCCTTTAAGGCTATCGTTAGTGGGTTAAAGGCGAAGCACGATGTAGTCTATGCCTCACTGGGTCCATCCAGACACAAACATGAAGCACTTGCTCGCACATAACCCATTTCATCACTCAGGCTTATGCATGTGTAATTACACGCTCCATGCACGGCAGCGCACCAGAGAAGCGAATGATTTCTGGTGAAAGAAGGGCTGAGATAACAGACCTGCTGCTCGGAATAGGAACAACAGAGGTTACAAACTGTAACAGTGTAATGATGAGCAGAGCAGATCGTGCGCACCACATCCTGTGGGAGGTCCATCTTTTCTAGGCGGATCCGTTCAGCGTCCAAACCCAGAGATGCTGACCTTTTTCCGGGTAACTCCTGGTCGCTCCTCCCACCTGGAAGAGCGCATCCTCCCTCCACGGCAGCTTCCACTGCCGGCCCGACATCAGTTGCTGCAGGTTCGGGAACCATGGTGCGCTTTTGCACTCGGGAGCTACCAGAATGACTGACAGCTCTTCCTCCCGAACTCGATCCAGGATCCGCGGGATCAGCGGAACTGGCAGGAAAGCATAAAGAAGCATTTTTGGCTATGGGCTGTGAGAGAACGCGTCCACTCCTAAAGGTGGATCGTCCCGTGGGCTCAGTGAGAACCACAGCTGACACTGGGCGTTCTCCCGTGTGGCAAACAGATTCACTGCTGCTCGGCTGAACCTGCTCTAGATCCGAGAGATCAGCTCGGGATGGAGGGTCCAGTCCCCGTGGCGAGGACCGCCCCTCAACATGATGTCTGCTCCTCTGTTCAGGACACCGGGGATGTATTCTGCTTTGATGGAGAGCAGGTTTTCTCGTGTCCAGCACACCAGCTGCCTTGCGACGCGTAACAGCTGAGCTGAGCGCACGCCTCCCTGACGGTTTATGTAGGCTGCTGCCATTCTGTTGTCCGTGTGGATCAGAACATGCTGATACTGCAGCAGAGGAGCAAAGTGCTGAATCACTTTCCACACTGTGAGAAATTTTCTGTTTCGGAATGATGGGGATGTGAAAATCCTTCAGATCTATGAAGGTGAACCAGTCGTTCTGGTGAACATTCTCCAGCAGCTGTTTGATTGTCAGCAAGTGGAACTGTCTCTCCATGATCGATTTGTTGAACATCGACAGATCGAGAATGGGTCTCATCCCTCCCATTTCCTTTGGAACCAGAAAATAGCGGGAGTAAAACCCTGTGTTTTCCTCTCCGTTGGGAGCTCTGGAAATGTCGTTTTTCATCAGGAGTTCCTGTAGTTCTGACTGGAGAGACAAGTTCTGCTCTGGGGATGACAGAACCGCCTCTATAATCCCTCTGAACGGTGGAGGGTGAGCTGCAAATTGCAGCGTGTAACCCCTGCTGATCAGTCTGTCCATCCACCTGTCCAGGGAACATACTCGCTGCCACTCTGAGTGACACTCGGAGAGCGGGCGCGCATTTTTGTGCTGCGTCATGTTTTTCATGGACGTCAGCCAAGTCAGAGCCCCTGCCGTCGTCACCCGCCTCGGAGACTCTCCGGGGGGGACCCATGGGGGCTCAGACAGAAAGGGCTGTCTGTCTGCCTCTGTACTGTGCTCAGGCTGCAGACTCACGTCAGTATTGAGGTGAGCCGGCGCAAAGAGAGGGGGCGTCGGCACTTTTGTGAATGAGACGCCGTTTCAGAGGAGGCTGTTGCTGCCGTGGCAACGGACGTTTACTCCCTCTGCACGGTGAGTGGGGAGAAGCAGTAGAAAGTAAGATAGGCCCCGGCAAAAAACAAGAGATTTTTCCAGACTCGATCTGCTGAGGAGAATCAGTTTTAGCTGATGTGACAGAGTGCTTTGTGGAACTTGCCGAGCTGCGGTGCCTCCTAAACAGCTGTTTAGAGGTTACCAGCTCGTTCTGGGTGGGGAATGTGTGAGGAGGGGCTGCTGTGAGATCAGTTGATCTGACAGGCAGGCTGGAATTTGTTTGGAATCTGCCCTTTGAGAGATGTTTTTGTTTTATTTCAAAACACACTTCAGAATCACACACATTCCCCCCAACGAGTCATTTCCTGGGCTGCTTCCTCCGTGCGCCCAGCGGCTGGTTGGTCCAGGATGGCGCCTGATGCCGGCTTCTGGGGAAACGCTGGGTTGCTGGTGGGCGTGTCGGGAAGGCCTGTTCACTGGTGGAGGAGGCAGGTGGAAGAGCGGGGCGGGAAGCCGCTGCCGCAGCTGTGGAGCATGTCTGCTGCTGTCGCTGGCCACGGCAGTCCCTCCAGCAGCCGGAGGAGCGGCAGGAGTGGTAGGCGAGCTGTGGCGTCACCAGGTGGCGTAGGGTCTCTGATACCTCCTCTGTCCTCTGTGATTTCTCGAGGATGGACTTGAAGTTGGCCCCAAACAGCGCATCTGGGGTGATGATCCTGCTGCACCCTCTCTGGCATGGATGGAGAGGGGCGGAGCCAAGTAGCTCTCTGGATCATGGTCATCCAGGCAGCAACGCAGGACAGGCAAACAGTAGAGGCTGCCCACAGGTTTAGAAAGGCGTCGGCGGCTTTACAGAGGGAGCTTTGTGTCCTCCGGCAGGTCTGCTCCCTCCAGCCTCTTCGAAATGCTGAAAGCCAGCAAGGCTATGTTGTTGTTTGCTGCGGCTGGCTGGAATGAACACTGATGCGCACTGTTTGTGAATCTGGTGACCAGCTGATCGTGCCTGCCTGCAGGAACAGGTCGCTGGTCCGTCCGAGAAGTCTTCGTCCTGAAAACCTCCGCAAGGCTCGGCTCCAGAGGGGGAACCGAGGGAAAACTCTGCTCGGTAAACCCCTCCACTCTGGTGAGAGAGGCGAAGGAGGAAACTGGCGCCTTTAGCTTACCAGGCCCAGCTGAAGCTTCGTCCCAGTATGACGTCACAGCTGGGAAGTAGGGCCAGATGGGGTCAGGGCGATGAGCTGGGGCAGAGCCAAACCTTCCTGCCAGATCGTCCGATCGGGGCAGGGGAGGAGGAGGGACGGAGAGTCCCTATGCGCTAGCAGCCTCCTGGATTATGCCGGGCAGTTCCAGGAGGAGAGCGCCGACAGCTGGGAGCGGAGTGGCCGCTGACGTGGGAGGAACCGGTTCCGCTATCGCGCTCCCTAGCTGGGAAGAAGCAGCGGGGCTGCTGCTAGCATCGCCTCTGCTGGAGGAATCATACGATTCCCTGCGCGGCTCCGCGTCGAAAAGGGTGATGGCGTCGTCCAGCAAGTACTCCGCCACGGGGAAAACCTCTTCAGCCTCGGCACTAGCCTTGAAAAAGGCTGCTCGTCTCTGCTTCTCCTCGGAAGAGAGGAGTTCACAGGGACGGCAGGACGACTGGGGAGTGAGGGCGAGGTCGGCGTGGTGGGGACCCAGGCATTCCTCGCAGATGTTGTAGCCCATGATGTAGCCAGTCAGGCAGGATGGGCACAGGCGGATTGTGCTGGTGCTGGACATCTTCTTGTTCTTCGCTCTTGAGTGCTTTGCTGTAGCTGAAGAAAAAAAAGGGAGACGAATGCCCGGTCTCACCGTAATATATACGGACCGGGGGTGGGGCCCACACAGCAGGTGGGCGTGGACTAAAGTTTTTCCAGTGCTGCGCTGCACGCGAAGGGATAAACCCACTAGCGATAGCCTTAAAGGGCAAAGCCTATACAAAATAGAACTTGTTTTTTGTAACTTTTGGACTTTTCTAAATATTTTATTTTTTTTACAAATATTTTCCCATAGAAATACAACAATATGTTTTTTGTTCCATAAAGAAAACCCTGTTATCTGAAGTCTGCTGCAGCATACATGCTTTATTTTTGTCTTCTTATGCACCTTTTACCTTTAACTAGCAATTTGCTATTAATTAGCCCCGTTCCTGCTTTTAGCTTGATTTTTGCTACTTTTTGCCTTTTAGCCTTTTTCTACTTCTAGTTTTGAGCTAGCCTATTGCTACTTAAGCTCTGAGGTAACCTTCAGCTACTTTTAGCTTGTAATTTGCCACTTTTAGCTAGTGTTCTGCTTGTTTTACCTTTAACAACTCACATTTAGCTTCTTTAAAAATTTCAGCAGTCTTTCAGCCCTAAGCATTCACACTAATCTTGCAGAAAATGCAGTTAGTCTGTTTATTTTTTTTATTTTTATTTCCGCATTTCCACCTAAACTTGAATAAAGAAATAAAAAAACTTAAAATAAAATGTTAAATTACAGGGCAAGAAAACCATTATCAGCAGCAGACATTACCTTCCTGCTTGGAGTATTCCACAGGTTTAGTTTCACCTTTGGTTGGTGAGAACCACTCCTTCTGTACATTTAAAACAAATACACACTGATATTAGCAAACACTCATGCAGCATAATGAACAAAAAGAATCCAACACAGCTGCTTACACATTTCTCCACAGGCAGCGACTTTCCTTTGTGAAAGTTGGTGAGGATCAGAGCGATTGTTGTCAGAGTTTTACCCTGGAAATCAAAATACAAAATAAAGATAATGATAAATGCTGTTGTACAAATTAAATTAAATACATTCTGTGTTCAAATATGTGAATTATTGCATGTATCCCTTACCAATCCCATGTCATCTGCCAGGATTCCTCCCCGGACCCTCTCCGGTATTTCTTTAGTAGAAAAAAACGTGAGGCTGTTGTAGTACAGCTCACCTCTCTTCTCCCAGAATGGAGGCAACGTGTCTTTGTTTTCTCGAGCACACATCCAGGACAGAGCTTGTTTCTGGTGAGGAAGGAGGGGAGTGGCCACAGCCTGCAGAGACAAAAAAAATGCTGAATGCATTTAAAGTATTGTAGGTCATGTCAAAAAGATCACAACTCAGTGAGGAGAAACTAACAGCAGCACAATAAAAATAAATTAAGATGAGCAGAAAAAATATATTTAGGTTCAAAATATATTCAATACATCACAATAGTTAAACCTCAAATAAATTAAAGGCCTAGCATTCCTTGAAGGATTGCATAACGTGAGTGAAACCAGCTTACACACGAACACAAACAAGGGCAAAACATTATCATCTGCTTTCACCTTTTGGAAAATATCAATAAATTGTGCAGAGAAGCCTTTGCTTTTCAGGTGAAAATGTATGTTTCAACAATAATAAACTAAATGCAATGACTACTGCAGAAGGAGCAAGAAAAAAGCAAACTATTCACCAAAGATGGCTGACAAACAGATCTTAAATTTACCTCAGCTGATTCCTTCTCCCCATCTTTACTCTCCATCAAACCTTCAAACAAGTTATCAAATGCATTCTTTAACTGGAAGATAAAAACAAGATAGAACTGATTTAATTTTGCAAATTTATTATTTTATACATAGAATTTTAACAAGAACATTAAATTAAATCTAAACTTTTGCTTTAGTTCATTCCAAACGCAGCATTAAAAGCTGAATAATCTGTATATTCTCACACATGTTTATCTAATTATATTACCTCCTCTGCAGTTAGTGGGATAGTCACACCTTTCTTGGCTGAAAAAGCATTCTGGTATCTACCTGTAAACAAACACAAGTAAATAAAACTAAGTTGAAGACAACAGACGTCTTAAAGTCAAAAAACAGGAAGATTATAAACCTGAGCATGCGTCCGTTGACCCGCTTCCGTCCATGTTCAGTTTATATCCTCGACTTGCCATGTACCTCATCACAGCATCTTTGTTCTCTTCTTTCCCCAAGAATGACAACATCACAGGCATGGAGAAGGTGTTGTTTGTCCCCGAGTGTACCACCCTAACAACAGGATGGAGTCATGGTTACTGGGATTCAGGTGGAAATTCATTATAAGAAGATTTTTGTCTAAAATTCTTCTGTTTGCACTGTAAATCCAATCAGAACTCACCCCTCCACTTTAGCCAAGTTGTTGTCCATCACATAGGCCATAGCTACAGCCAGCTCCTTCTTGATGTGCCCAACCTGGTTCCCATATACGTTTGTAACTTTCACTGCGTTACGGTCATATGGATTTTGAGGCTCCCGCACTAAACCCACCATCTCCCCGCGGTTCACCTGTTTGGAAAGCAACAGGATGTTTGGTTTTATGATTTGTTAGACATAATTTAATCCTTGTCTGATATAAAGAAGTGGCTTTGTCTTGTGAAAAATTGTGTTCCTAAAACATGCCTAAAGTCTGATTTTTAGCAGCCATACTTCTGATCTGATCACATTTGCACTGTCATGATTTTAGATCCTTCATTCCAACCTCAATGTCAGTTTTACAGACATTGAGGTAAAATTAAGAGTGGTAGTAGCTGAGAAACCACATAATTTGAACACTACATATTGCATGATAGTTTTAACATATCAGCTGCTGAACAGTTTTCTGTTGCTTTTAACAAGGTTTTAGAGTGTCTGGTTTAAATAATGACATTACTTCTAATTTTTATCTTGAATTTCTGAAGGATCTTGATGTTGTTGCTTCTTTTAAGACTGTCCAACCCAAACCAAAGCCTGAACCTTGGATAAATGATGTCACTCTTTCTGTCAAATAAGAGTGCAGGAAGGTTGAATGAAGGTGGAAAAAGAATAAACTGCAAGTGTCTTTTTTATGTTTAGAGAGAGTCTGTGCAGGTATTAGGACATTTTTAAAGCTGAAAAAGCTAAATTTATCTCTAATGTCATTGTGAACAACTCTCATAATCCTTGGGTTCTTTTCTCCACTATTAACTGTGTTTGAACACTCCTCCGCCTACATGTCTTGCGAACTCCTCTGAAACCTGTGAAAAGTTCCAGCAGTTTTTTTTTTACCAACAAGATACAAAACCTCAGGTCACTGATCTGAACCATTCACCACCATCACAAGTTCTGCTGTCTTTAATCAGTTTGAGCCTGTGGGTTTTAATCAGCTAGACAAAATAGTTAATAACATGAAGACATCCTCCTGTCCAAATCGGGCGGATATGAGTCAGCAGTTAAAGCAGTTGTCCTCCAACGAGACAGTTGGAGGTTCGATACCTGGCAGCAGTCACATGTCGAAGTGTCTCTGGGAAAGACACTGAACCTCTCATTGCCTCTGATGTGTGCCTCATCGGTGTATGAATGTTATCTAAAAACACTGATTAGGTTCTAAAGAATGATTTATTCAGGTTAGCGTTGTAGAGATGTAGCAGAGTGCTGTATGAATTTGGATGGGTAAATGAGGGCAGGTTGAGGTGAAGCGCTTTGAGTAGCCTGGTTGGCTAGAAAGGCACTTTAAGTACTGTCATTCTACCATCGGCCAACTGATGTTGTTCCAACTAGTTTTTAAAGAAAGTTTTTAAGGTTGTTGGGCAGAGTTAACATTTTACCCATCCCATGAGCTGCAGAGGAAAACTCAAGGCTGAACTGACGGAGATGTACAGTAAGACTGTGAAGTTTGTGGGGTTAATGTCTGCAATTTAGCTTTAGAGGGCCTGGATCGTCACATTTTTTTAAAAATTTTGTTTGATTTTTTTTATACTGGCTGAGATGTTTATTGAGCAGGAAATCACCTGACTTCACTAAAACTGGATGAAAATTTTTTGCGTCTCAGAAAAGTCATCAGCGTGAGCTTTTTTCAAAATTACATATTCCAGTATTTTCTGTCTGTTATTACTGTGGTACCCTGTTTCAATTTGATTGTGTTGAGATGTTTGGTAAATTGCACTGCAAATCAGTTGCGATAATTACTGTTAACATATTTAACATGTATTGCAGTTAGCATGTATTGCAGTGCAGTGTCATGATGTGGGGTGACGACAGCGAACCCAGAGCGCAGACTCATTTTTAACAACCAATAATTTATTAACTACTTAAACACAAAACAAAAGCTGACGTGGCAGCAAAAACAAAATAATGAACAAACTAAAACTAACATAAATGGAGACGGAGACAAGCGGGACGGAAAAAACAACAACCAGAAACGAGCTACAACCATAGACAAACCAGAGACAAACCTTAGACAATGGACCAGCGAGGTATGGAGAGAAATGACCGGGTTTTAAAGTNGGATAATTGTGGTAAGTGGATTCAGGTGTATGGGAGCAATCATGGGCAGGTGGAGATGGGCGTGGCCAGGAAACAGCAAAAGGGTGACTGGGGAGGAGTGAATACAAAAGCATGAACATGAGACCAAACAAAAAGCAAATACAACAGAATAGAAACAAAACAAAAACCCAAACCAAATAAAAATAAAACATAAACAAAACCCATAGAAAAACCAAATCACCACATGCAGACCACAGCTAAACATTTGTTGACTTGGTGTGTGAGCATTTTTAGATACATTTGTTGGTAACGTCTTTGTGGTTCAAAAAAAGAACATAAAGTTGCATAGCAACTTTTCACCACAGCGCCCCTTAAGTTGCACTTTAAACTTTTCACTAAAGAAGCTTCTGTGTTATAATTTATAGAGTTTGGAGCAACCTGGGCTCAAACCTGCAGCCTCTGGATTACAAGACTGACCACCAAGCTACCGCAGCCCCCACTGTCCATAGCTTATAATAATTGAGAATTATCTCCACTAATCAAAAATAAAATTGCAAAAGCATGGCAAAATACAAGGCAAGTTACATTTTAAAGCTATATTCCGTTGATAATAAACAGTTATTTAGGTGGAAGAAACTTAAATTTAGACCAGCAACTCAATGCATTCAAGAAAGGAAAAGAACAAAAAACAAAACGTGGGTATTTATATTTCACTGGGCTGTAATTAAGGAACGCAGACTAAGGAGGGCAGCAGTCCTTCATGGATGGGTTGTGTCTGTCATAATAAAAAAATATGATTTTTGATTATTAGTAATCCTTACCATCCCAGTGTAATATCTAAGCCCGACCACAGTTCCCCGCAGGATACCAAACTGCACACTGCCATCTGCATCCGGCTCCTCAGACGTAGCAGCCCTGATGGCCTGGGACAGGGACTCTGTACTGGTCTCAAAGCGATCAGTGGTGTCCCAGCCGAACCTCCACCAGCAAGAAGACATGCCTGAACACATTTTAACAATACAGGAACTGTACCAAATATTGTCTCATAGTTTGTTTCAAGTCTTTAACGTTAGTTCATTGGTTGAGTAAAACTGAACGTTCAGTAAGCCCCCTTTCGTTCGGACTAAACATGTAAATAACAAATACAGCATGTATTATAAACTTAAATTGAACAGTTCATCCTTACTGTTAATTTCCTCTCAGCTGCTGCACACTAAGCAAAACATGCGAGTAGTTCAGCGTTTCTGTAGCGGTAACTTTGTTGACATTTCAGCTACTTTCAAGTCAAGCTAACTTCAGTAGATCTAACATTTCCGTTTCTGACTTTCCAAAATAAATTAATGGGTCATCATGACTCAGTTTGCCATGACGGGACAATTCGACTGGATACACGGTCGATTCTTGAGGGAAGTGGAAGATTGTGTATTTATCTATAATGTCGGTCAAGGATATTGAAGATGTGTACATAATTGGATTTTTGATAACAGGATTTCTGTTTTTTGGACTTGGCAGTTACCTGGCGTATCATAAAATTTGAAAGACGCAGGCAGCTGTTCCGGCCATGTCAAGGCTGCCTGCTCAATGTGAAGGAATGTGCTGAGCTATCAACACTCAGACTCAGTTGCTGTGCGAACAGAAGCAAATACTGGACGCGACTCGTGAATTGCGGGCCAGTTGTGGCCCTTAGAATTCGCTGGCTGAATGGAATCAACCTTGGAGAAGTTACTGACTTGGCCTGGCTTAGAGGACAACATTAATTTGTCTGTTTGGATCTGCCATTGAGATGTACCAGTGACACTCTTAAAGCTGTCTTGAAATTACGCTGTTGGCCTGACCTAAAAAAATAATTCTGATATCTGAATCTGGCTCCACTGAGTTGGCCTTGGAAGGCTAGCTATCTCAAAATTATCCTGGATGTTATGTAAACTTGTTGCTCTTCTCCCCCAGGACACCTGAGGATCTGTGCCAGCTAGGTCCCAAGGCCGGCTGATAAACCTTTCCATCACTATAAGAACTATGGCAGACGAAGGCTTATCTGGAACAGTAACCATAAGCGTCCCTCCACCATCGCCTTCACTCTCTCGTTTCCTCCCTTCCTTACTCCCTCCACACACCCCCAGCTCCATCCCTTCTTCCTCCTATGTCTATGTTTAATGTTGTTCCCTCCCTTCATCCCTCCCACTTTATCTCATTAGCATAGTTAAATTAGCTTAACCTATAACTGAATCAGCATTAGCATAATTGAAATGGATGAAACTTTTGTTGAATTAGCATTAGCAAAGGTGTAGTTTATCTTAGTCTGTTCTGCTTAGGTCCTTAAATTGTAGTTTAGTTTATGTTAGTACAATTATATCTTACATGAGTAAGCAAGGTTAGTTTGTTTTTTCCCCAGTTTACTTTAGTATGACTTAGTCAATTTTATCCTGCCTTTGCTTGTTTAAACTTATTTTATTTTCTGCTCCAACACACCTGATTCAGTGGTTAAATTACATCTTCATGTTTTGCAGAAGCCTGTTAATCACCTATTGATTCAAATCAGGTGTGTTGGAGCAGAGAAACAAGTAAAACATGCAGGACAGTGGCACTCGAGGACCAGGGTTGCCTACCCCTGGTGTATCTGATGCTAAGTTATATAACATCATACCTGTAGCAATATATTTGAGTTGATAGTGCAGGTTAGAACACGTAAATTTGTATGACACACATAAGAAGAATTTCATAGTACCAAATATATGCAGTGAAATGCACATTGGCACATGTTGTCTCATCTGATTAGACATATATACCCTTACTTTCCATGGCCTTGTAGAGCATTGCTTTCAATTGCTACTTTTTAAAAGTAATTTTAGCAACTGGATGTACAAGTGTCCGTGTTTAATTCTGGAGTAATTTAAAATATTTAAAAAGTTTTACATGTTTTGTGAAGCTATGAATTATGTTCACAAGTTCTTCAATCAATCAATCAATCAATCAAATTTTATTTGTATAGCACATTTCAGCAGCAAGGCATTTCAAGGTGCTTTACATAATTAAAAAACAAATAAAAACAGCATGTGACAATGAATAAACAGTAAGAAAGAGAAAAACATCAAAGACATCAAAAACTCGCACTCTAACCCTAATTTAGCCATAAGCAACTCTAAACTTCAGAATGAGGATACTCTGTTGAGAAAATGTAAACCAAATTGACAACACATGGATGTGTTTGTGTAAAAAACAAATAAAGTGCTATGATTATTAAGCAACAATTTAGTGATTGCATGTTGGAAAATTACTAAAAGGTGAAAGATGTCTTGGATTACAGTAATTTATATTTCAAAACAATAAATTGTGGGTTTTTGAGATGGTGTTGGCTATTTTTCTTAGTAAAATGTCAATTTGCTGACATAATAATGATTTGTTTTTATTTTTTAAAAACTATTTTGGTTGTTTGATTAGTGTTACAAAGTCATAATCTTATTTTGAAAATAAAAGTCATAATCTTACGTCGTTTCCGCCGTAGGCTGCGCGCATCCTGCCCACAATTGATTTGAGTTTTTTGCTAGCTCTACGGAAGCCGCGAAGTTCCGATATCTCGGTTGGTTTCATCAGCTGTGTTCCGCTTCCTCTCTGGCAGGTTCCTCCCCGGACCCAACGGAGAGCCCAGCTGGGAGTACCCGGGGAGAGACGCATGAATGAACCGGTGTGTTTTTAAAGACTACTTTATTTCTTATTTGAAATCTCTACGACAGATCCGGCCTTTAAACGGACAAAAACAGGTATAGACAGGACCGAGTTTCGGGAGTTTGGCTGAACTGAGGTTGTTTTTATTGGCTGACAGCTGCTACCGGTGAGTTTAACAAAAGCAGCCTGTCTCCGGCATTTATGGAAGTTGCAGAACTTCTTCCACATTGTTAAAAGACCCTTTGGGGCTTCTTTAAAGAGATAAAAGTACAAAACAGAGCAGTTGAGGATTCTGCTGTTATTAATAGAAGAGTTGTGTTGAGTTTAGGTCTTTTAGGGACACATGAGCCTTTAAATGTTTTTTGTTTTGTTTTGTTTTGACAGCTCAGACACTTTTTAAATTATTATGAAGTAATCAGTCATATGTATGTCCTCATTAATTTGTCATTTTTGAAGTTCAATGTTTAGAAACGATTAACCTTCTTAAGCTAAACTAAAATCAAACAGTTTATAACTAGAGAAATTTCTGCGTATTTCAGTGTGAATGCTGAAAGCTAAACTTCACTAAACTTTGCTGAGGAAGCTGAAGCTGAATCGTAAAGGCAAAACACTAGCTAAAAGCAATAAAAAGCAAAATGCTAGCTATAAGTAGCTAAATGCTAGCTAAAAGCAGCAAAACATTTGCTAAAATAGCAAAAGACTGTTTAACAGCTAAAGTAACAAAACACGAGGTAAAAGCAGCAAAAGGCTACCTAAAATATCAAAAGGCTAGCAAGAGAAAAGTAACAAAAACACTAACTAAAGGCTAAAAGTAGCAAAATGTTGCAAAACATTAGCTATTAACAAAAAATAACATAAGACAAAAATTGAGCAATTATGCTGAAGGATGGAGAGGATGGTTAAAGTTGAATGTTGAATCAGCATTCACACAATAAAGTTGTTCAAAGCTCAAACTTTGCTAACTGATTACACAATGCATGTGTTATTTAAGGACTATCCATTACTTTTATTTTAAAAAAACAAAACTACTATTATTTTTAATTTTGAACCATAAAACAATGTTTACACCTGGAAAATTGGAGCAAAGTAGGTGTGACCTGCTCAAGTTGTTGCAATTGTAGTTTGGCATCATTGCTTAAATCTGTGCCCGTGATTTGTCTGTCTCCAACTGTAACTCTGCAGCTCCAAGGCACCAACCATTGGTGCGCTAACACACCTCAACAGTGAGTCCTGAGGGCTTCTTTTGTCCTTGATCCAGATTCTGACGCTTTGTGAGCTTCAGGTTTCAGGTTTTCAGGTTGATGATTTTGATTTAGGGATGAGGTAGCTATCTGAATCTGGATCAGGTGTTTAATCTTCACTCACTGCCAGAACAGTGCATGCAGAGTAAATGTCTGAACACCTGGCTGTGCTGAGGGCTTTATTCCTGTGACCAGGAGGTGGAAGTCGGTAATGTGTCAACTCCATGACTCCTTCCAGGAAGTCGTCCACAGAATACCCTTTTATAGAAGTCAAACACAAAAGGCTTGTTGTCCACTTCCTGTAAACAGCTCAGTGACTGTGTTTTCTGCGCTCTGATTGGTCCACCTGATCCTGTGACCCTTTGGGGCTTGGGGAGTTCCAGGATGAGGAAGTAGGCTTCCCATGACGGCTGCCAGCCACAGGGAATAGAAAGTACTCTGATGCAGTGAGACGTAGAAAATGAGGAACAGAAATTGTTAAGAGCAGATTGATGTGATTGCCTCTGAGGTGCAGTTATGAAAGGAACCTGTGTGAAGGCTGGCTGTGTGTAAAATAGTTTGTAAACCAAGAATGCAGAGTATGACAAAATGGATTTAAAATGTGTTCGGCTGGTGAAGATTGAATGGTTTGAACATATCTACATTGCTGATGCCTGCTGAAAGGACAATAATGTTTTTAACCTTGTCTGTGTAGTCATTCATTTATTTGTCTGTTAGCAAAATATTTCAAAAACCAGTGGATGGATTTTAATTGAACTCTCAGAAAGCAATTATTGGATGTACGTCTACAAGGGATTAACCTTTGGAGTCAACTCAATTCAAGATGGCCACCACAGCTAAGCAACATTAGCAAAAACAAATGTGGCCATAAAGCAGCTAATTTTAGTCATTGAGCTAAAATTTTAGTATTTAGTTGAGAGTCACGCTCAATTTATAATCCGAGTGCTAACTAATTGTGCAAGATTTGTTTGTGTAACTTTGCCTCTAAATATTGACATCAACCATGTCTGTCTGTTAGCAAAATATCTCATGAAACATTGGATGGATTTTATTTAAACTCTACTCTATGATTACTTTAAAGTAATCACTGGCTGTACCTCTATAGCTGAATAATTTTTGAAGTCAACCCAATTCAAGATGGCCACCACAGCTAACTGACCTTTGGAAACAAAAAAGAAATGTCTATAGCTGAGCCAGTTTTACAGACATGGAGGTAAAATTAAGAGTGGTAGTAGCTGAGAAACCATATAATTTGAGCACTACATATTGCATGATAGTTTTAGCAACCTTTGACATTAATTGTTGGAGTCAACCCTGTCTATCTGTTAGCAAAACCTCATGAACTACTGGACTGATTTCAATAAAACTATCAAAAAGTAATCATTGGACGTATATCTACAACTGAATAACTTTTGCAGTCAACCCAATTTTATTTTGTCTAGATGTTCACAAGGTATTTTGCTAACAGACTTATAGAGTTGACCCTAACAGTTAATGCAAAAGTTTTAAGCAAAGATCTTGTGAAATGTGTAGCACTTGGAGTGTATTGTAAATGACTCTCAGCTACTACCACACCAGATTTCAGCACCATATCTGTAAAAATGACTGAGTTGGAGCCATTTTTGTGTTTTCTAAGTTGAGTTGGCTGTGTCAACCATCTTGAATTGGGTTGGCTCCAAAAGTAAATCCATTGTTTCCTGAAAGTTTTATTAGACTGTCCAGTACTTCATGAGATATTTTGCTATAAGACAGACACATGGACACACACAGAGATGCAACAAAAACATTATTGACCATCTACAACTTTTGGCGGTGGACGATAAATGAAACTTCTGACATGATTAACTAGAAGCCCTCAGAGAACACATACCTCTGCCAAGGTTTTAAGGTTATTAAAAAATTGTACAACTTCCGGGTTGGTAAGGAAAATGGTGACAGCATAGAGGAGCAGCTCCCCGAATAAAGGTTGAGAACACCCCCTAGAGGCTGTGTTACACCTTGATTAACATATAAAAGCAAGGAATATTTGGGGTCGACAAGATTATGACAAGAGGGAAAGTGAGAAATTGGGGAAACTTATTAAATACAACTAATCTTGAAATATGGCTGCACAAAACAAACTGATTAAAATAGCTTCTTTTAATGTAAATGGTGTTCTCAACCCAATTAAAAGAAATAAAATTCTAAGTAAGATGAAAAGAGATAAGGTAGAGATAGTTTTCTTGCAAGAGACCCATCTGACCGATGGAGAACATGAAAAGCTTAGGAGAAATGGTTTTAATCAGGTATTTGCTGCATCATATAAAACCGGTGGCAGGAGAGGTGTAGCAGTGCTAATATTTAGTCAAGTCACATTTCAAAAACTAGCTGTGATACATGACAAGGAGGGTACATATGTTATGATTAAAGGAAGACTAGAGGGAGAACTAATCTTCCTTCTGAATATATATGCACCTCCAGGCTCAGATTGGAATTTTTATAGACAACTGATAGACTTGATGGTGTCCGAAAGGGAGGGAGTATTAATCACAGGAGGGGATCTAAATCAAAGACTTGATCCTGCTCTGGACAATGCAGGGGGTGGAGCTAAAAAGAACAAAATGATAAACAACATTAAAGGAATGAGGGGGGTGGGGGGTATTATAGATGTATGGAGAGAATTGAATCCCACGGCAAAGGATTATACCTTTTACTCCGCACTGCACAAATCTTACTCAAGAATAGATTATATATATTTATGGTTAAAAAAGACAGATACAGGGTAGGGGATTGTGAGATCGGACTGAATGACTTGTTGGATCATAGCCCAGTTTATGTAACAGTAGCTTTGTTACCTGGAGAAAAAAAGACGATGTTTACAAAACAAAAGTACTATGAATCAGGCAGCAAAGCAACAAAAGTACTAGCTTATAAACTAGAAAGATTTACATTGTACAGTCATAGTGTATCGAACAGAGAGCATTCAAAAATGCTTTGAGTCGTACTATACACAACTTTATGCCCAACCAATGATAAAAAATGAAGAATTTAGGGTTTTCCTAGATAAACTAAATTTACCTAAAATAATGGAGGAATAGAATGCGTCTATGATATCAGAAATATCAGCACAAGAGAAACTCTGCTATTCCTAAACTTAAAGCAAACAAAGCCCCAGGAGCACATGGGTAGCCCACTGAATGGTACAAAGTATCCAGAGATTTGCTTATCCCAGTGTTACAAAAAACTTTCAACTTGGTGCTCAAGAAAGGAGAAATACCAGGATCATGGAGGGAAGCCTTGATTTCAGTGATACATAAAGAAGGTAAAGACGAGCTGGACTGTTCCAGTTACAGACCCATTAGTGTCCTAGTTACAGTTGTTTCACTCATCTTGGAGTAAATTGGTTATTTTCTGCCGTCCAAGTCAATGTTCTTTTCAGACTTGCGGTTATGGCCAGTGTGCGTGCTCAGGCCATACAGTTTTGTTGGTTCAGTAAAATGTTTACCAATCCAGTGCTGTGTGTGTGGAGTTGGGCATCTGGGCACACACACATAGCAGTTAGTTTCATTGTTCACGTGGGCTGTCAGGTTCATTAGT
>NC_051439.1:983910-995014 GCF_001649575.2 Kryptolebias marmoratus | reverse complement strand
CGGTGCTTTTTAAGGGTCGAGCACTCTTTGCAGCTTACAGTGGCTGAGATGTATCCAGCTGGGCCTTTCAGCGATCGTCACTGCGGTGGACGTGGTCAACAGCACCTGGAACGGTCCTTCCCACCGTGGGCTGACCCAGTTCTTTCTTTTCACCACCTTGATGTACCCCCAGTCTCCTGGTTGGACCAGAGGTGTGTCCTGCTGGGATACAGAATCAGATGGCAGTAAATTTGCATTTAACACGTTTTCATTTTCATTGTTCTTCTCCTACTTGCTCTAAATCTGGTGAAAACAGCGGTAATTTGTGTGGTCCTGCATACATGATTTCAAAAAGGAGTTAACCCATCTGGTATGAGAATGATTCTCATATAAAGTTTCACTAAGTCCAGACAGTCTGGTCACAGCCGGCCAGTTGCCTTCATGCACTTCCTGAGTCTGCTTTTCACTGTCCCATTCGTCCTTTCAATAAGATCAGCGGACTGTGGATGGTAGGAACAGTGATTCTTTAAAGTCATGCTTAAATAGTGACCTTGGTACTTTTAGCTAGATTCTTCGTACCTTAGTTTAGCTTGGTTATCTTGTATCTTAACTAGCATTATCATGTTTTAGCTTAATTATCTTAGCGTTTTAATGTTGGCTTGCTTAGCCTTCTGTACATTTAATTAGTTTAGTTTCAACTTCATCACATTCTTATTTAGATTACCGTAGCTCATTTTTTAAAAATATTGTTAGCTTGACTGTTGTTTAACTTAATTTTCTCTGTGCTTCTGTATTTGATTTTGATTGTCCTGTTTTGGATTCTGCATTTTCGTTTGTTTTGTAAAGCACCTTGAGTCGTCTTGTTGCTGAAAAGTACTATACAAATAAATTTCACTTCACTTTACTTCACTAAGTGTGTAGCCATGTTTTGTACGATTTGTTTAACAAAATATGACCTGTTATCGCTGTAAAGTGTCTGTGGAATACCACACACTAGTTTGATGTTATTACAGATACTGACTCACAAGCATGTGTGAGAGCAGTGATTTCAGCAGCCTGGGATGAGTTATCTCTGGGTAACTTTTCTGCTTTAATAATTTGATAGGAAGTGCAGTTGCATGATCACTCAACACCTCACCTCCTGTGAGGGGGTGTCTCTCAATTATGTCTAGGTAGCTGGAGCCTTTCTCAAGGCTACACAAGGGATAAGTGTTGAGCCGGGGACAGCAGTGTTTGTCTTATTTTGCAACAACAAAACATCTACAACATCAGCAGACTGCCACTGCTGCAGAAACTGCCTGCACGCACGGTGAGAGAGATTTTGCAACAAGATTTAGTTTTTTTTTAGAATAAAATGCCAGAGGTTTTTAGCCTTTCTCTATGCTTTGTACCAGTAAGGTGTCATGAACCCATTTTGCAGTTTACTGTTTAGACTGAATGTTTTATTGTAGTCTGGAAGAATTATTGTTGTGGTTTGAATCAACATTTGTTTTAACCTTACAAAAGCTTGTTTTACTTTTTCTGTCCAGGTTATTTTATCAGATATCGCCATTGGAACACCATAGATCAGATCTTGCAGTAATTGTTATGTTTTGTATATACACAAATATATCTTTTATTTATGTGCTTTAAGTGAATATCATACTCTAAGTAAAAAATGTTGAAATTGTTCCACAGTTTTAAAATGGCCATCAGGGTAAGACTCAACTAATTCTCTAATTAGGGAGAGAGTAACGTTGTAAAAACAGTCTGTTTTCTCTTTTCCCTTCCCCTTTTTGCTATCGTAATTCAAAATGCTAGGTTTCTTTTATACAGTTGTCTGTACGGTAAGGGCTTGAATACACCCCAGCTTTGCCCTTAGGCCCATTAGGGAGAGACAGAGGCAGGTAGGGTCAGAGAGAGACATGAGAGAGAGAGAGGGAGAGGGGGAGAGGGGGGGGGGGAGAGAAGGGTATTGTGTGTGTGTATGTGTGTGACTCCATATTCCTTTCCAGGAGTCAAAATTAAGCTTTAGGTTATAAAATAGCTAATTTTTGTCTAACACATATAACAAGTCAAAAACAAACAGCACACAAAACATTGACAAACACTAACCAGTAAACAAAAAGGACCTGTAACTCTAATTTGTTGACCTGATTGTTACCTTGTTGTGCTAATTAATTCTCAATTTTATGTGTGCACACAACCTGTAATAATTTATTTTGAAAGTTCATACAGGGATTTTTTTTACTTAAAAATCCTTGGAAATATTTGAAGTACAACAAGGTGTTTGTTGTCTGTTTATATTAAAAAGCTCACAGTTTTTTAATAAGGGCACTCGAAAACTTAAAAATTTTGTTATATTTTGTTATATCGTCAAAACATACTGAAGTTTTTTGTAAGTGTGAGTTACTTACACTTACTTATGAACACTTCCTATGCTTCATAAACATCAAGCACATCTACATGAGCAGAAAGTGAGTCACATTCAGTTTGTTTTGTTTGACCATGGGGCACACACCATCATGCTGAAAGTCCTCCGCGCCCTCTCCCTGTGTTTGAGACTCCTCTGGGAGGGCCCTGAGTTTTGTTCTTAAAACAATTTGAGGAGCGATGGCCTGTTTTACCGCAGTTCCAGCACGTAAAATCTTTATTAAAAGGTTTATTTGTATGAGTATGAGTATTTGTATGAGTATAATTTGTATTGTTTATCTGTACGAGCTGGATCCTCCCCGCCTCGGCCTGCCGGACTCTGATAGAAAATTTCATCACTGAAGAGATCATCTTCACAATCTACATGAAAAACTCCTCCACATTTGTTAATGTTTTCTATTTTTAGTAGTAGTTGTTTTGTCATTTGTCTAGTGACTGCAAATGTCGGCCCAGTGACAGAGTTGAGGATGTGGGGACAGAGTCATCCCTCTCCTCTCGGTCGTCCCTCTGGGGACCGTGGGGTGCTCTTGGTCCAGAGTCACTATCTTCTGGCAGAACAAAAAGAGATTTCAGTTTTCTTTTGTTCTCTTTGAGCTTTTCTTTCTTTAGATTGTTTAATTTGATCTCGTCTGATTTTTGCATTTTGCAACCACAATTTGGCAGATTCAATTTCAGTTTGAATTTTTCCTTTTTCTTTCCCTTTTTTATCAGTGCTTTAGTTCCTAGAGTTTGTAAAAAGTACTGCCATTTGTTCACATTTAATGTTCCCTTAATTTGATATTTTTCTTCCCATTTGCCCAGGTACTTAGTGGAACCTGGGTGTTTCCTCTCCATAAATTTATGGTCGCCTTCTAGAGCTCCATCAGGAGTCTTACTGCTTGAATTTCCCATATTTATTTACTTATAATGTTTCATTCACTCAGTCACACATTCATGGACACATGCAACTTCCCCAACAGCACTCAGTCGCTCACTCACACACGCTCGCTCAGTTTCTGCGTCTCACTCACTCCTCTTTTTCACACACACAACGCTAAAAACAGCTCGCTGCACGCAGACACGACAAGGAAAGGTTGTCTCTATTAACATAGTTTGTTAGATGTAAGTACGCCACAGATTTTCACAAAAACACATAATCATGACACATTATGAGTTTATTTTTAAGACTCGTTTCATAATATTCTGCATTACATTACATTAATAATAGTAACCATTACATTAGTATATCACAGAATGTCACAAGCACACGCACACCCGCAGCCAAACACAGCCAGTCACAACTTTACAATCACTCACACACTCATGCACTATTGTATACACTATTTAGTTTTCGGGCACCTCCCCCTTATATTTTATGAGGATTGCTAACCTCAAAGGCTTTTCGATCCGGTTTTCCTTTATTTGAAGAAAAACTCTTTACTCACCCCTCCGGTGATAATTCGCTCCATCCAGAACTCGTCAATTCGCCGCTGGCAGGCGGGGGCCCAGACCTCCACCCTCCGGCCTGATGAATAACGTTAATTCTCAGGGCTTTCCCTTCAGGTTCCCTTTGGAACTCTGTGCGGTCGGGCTTCCTCGCGTCTGTCCCCGCCTATCAGCGGACGGAGTCTGTTGAGGCCGGGTTTCAACACCAAAATGTCAGGGTTTCGATTTATTAAACCTGCTATACTAGCCAGTTCAACCCTGCAGTAGTTTAAGCGTTGACCCGTTGCTGCTTTGTTGTTGACGCGCTGAGCGGCTAACATTGCACCTGTTGGTCGCGTGTAATCCCGATCCCCGATCTTCCTGTAGTCCAAACTCCACACTTGTTTCAATCAAATAAACGTTTGTGAACAAATTCCATTTATTCGATTGTACACGGCAGCAGTGTCACAAATGACTCCGTAACAGCGGTCAAAAACTTTTAGGCCCTTCCGGGTTCAACACCTGCTAGCTACCTGTCACCTCTTGATTTATATATTGTAACCGACATCCCCATCTAGTGGCCAAAAACCAAAATACACATATTTGGCTCCAATACCTGCTAAGAAAGAATCACACCGGAGAGGCTCGTTGTCTTTTGTGAAGGCCTTCGCAAGAAGAGAAATTCCACAACAGCTCCTAACGGTGTGCTGTCCAGGAAGTTCTGCCCGCTTTCTTGGGCTTTCTCTTTTATTAAAGGAAGAAATAAAAGGGCTTGATCTGAGCCGGCCAAAACCGGTCCAGATCATAGCAAGAACACATAGCATAACCATAACACATCTCTCTTTGGGAGAGCCAGATGTTGTGGCACCCGACGTCTGACCTTCGTGTGGTACGTAGGCAGTTTTACACATAAGCACAAAGGCTGATAACTTTTAAAAACCCTAACAATAATCCACTCGGAATAAACAGGATTCATTAAAGAAAGACAAAATCAAGACACCATCAGAAGGACATTACACATAATTCAGAATAAAGCTGAGAGACAAACCAAAGCAGACGTCATGGGAATGGATGCAGAGAAAGCGTTTGATTTGGTCAGGTGGGATTTTTTTATAGAAAGAATTAATAAAATTTACCTTTCATGATATAATAATCAGAACAATAAAAGCTTTGTACACTGATCCAACAGCTAGGATTAAGATTATTGGGGGTTTATCCAATAGTATCCTACTGAGAAGGGGTTGTAGACATGGCTGCCTGTCCTCTTCTATTTGCAATATTTTTTAAACTACTTAGTCAATAAAACAAAATAAACACATACAAGGCATAGAGGGGCAGAGTTCAATACATAAGTTAGCTTTATTTGCAGATGATGTTTTGATATTTTTGTCTTGCCCTGATGCATCCTTGTCAGCATTCATGTCAGAATTTGCAGAGTTTGGAAACTATCAGGTTACATAATAAATGTGCAAAAAACACAAGTCCTTTGTTATAATGATAGTCCCCCAGATGTGATTAAAAATAATTATAACAATAAGTGGAATTTGAAATCCATGAAATATCTCTGAGTTTATTTAACACATGATGTTAATCAACTGAAACTAGCAAATTATGGCCCGTTAATTTCTAAAATAAGAGAAGACATTACCAGATGGAATACGATGCCCTTTATGACTCTTACTTCCAGAGTGGAAGTAATTAAGATTAATGTTCTCCCTTGATTTTTATACTTATTTCAGAACATCCCGGTGGAACTAGTGGACAGGGAATTTAGGGAGTGGGACAAAATTATATCTAGATATATTTGGCAAGGAAAGTGACCAAGGATAAAATACAGAACTTTACAACTACCTAAAGGAAAGGGGGGGCTTGCGCAACCCTGTTTGAATAGTTATTATCAAGCATCACAAATCAAAACTTTGTTGAATCTTCCTACTCGGCCAGATGGAAAGAAATTAAGGTAAATAAAACAACCAGGCCCCAAAACAAGCTTTTATTTGGGGACAACAAACTCAGACAACATCTGAAGAATATGAATAATCCATGGCTTGATGTTTTACTTAAAGTGTGATTTGAATTTGTCTCAAAGGATAACCTAACAGTAGTAATAAACTCCTGCAATGGATAGGATACGATACAAAAGTTTCCCCCGGCAGAACAGACGCCAAATTAAAAAAATGGGTCCAAGGTCCCCATATGTTTTAAAAACAGTTAGAAGGTAAAAACTGCAAATGTTTTAGAGAAATTAAAGAGCAAGGAGGGCTGGATTGATGTGCTGCATGATATCTATGTTATGGAGAAGCCAACTTCTTTCTGTAGACTTGAATTGAGCAAATTTGAGAAAGTGTGGAAAGGATGGTTGAACTATGGTTGAACTTTATTAAACCAATAAGATCAAATTTTGTATGAAAATACTAAATAACTACTGCCCCCCCCAAAAAAAAAAGAAAAGAAAAAAAGATTTGATATGTTTATGTATTTCTACTTTGCTACCAATCTGTTTTAATCATGTTTGGGTTTTTTTTGCTTTTTGCTTTTTGCTTTTCTCTTTTCCGTTCCAACTTAAAAGAAAAAGAATGATTGCAAAATGTAGATTGTAAAAGAGGAACATAATGCCTAAAATTTCAAGTAATCTGTTCATCAGTTGCTAACAAACGGACAGATACTCCTGAAAACAAGCTCCAATGAGTGCTAGAGTAGTTAGAAAACCACACAAGCAGGGCCGATATCTGTGTGTGTGTGTCCCCTCTCGATTTTTTATTTATTTATTTTCTAAAAATGAGACTACATGAAAAATGTTCAGGGTAATGGAGCTTCTGTTATCAAGATGTGTGTATGTTTTAGATCTGCATGGGGCTAGTGTGTGAAGAGAGAACACACCCTGCTTCTGCTGCAGCCCTTCAGCTATGAAATTCCTTCCGAGAGGTAACTTGTCTCAACCTGGCGGGCAGCACCCAGTGATCTCCCCACCCACACCCGTACACACATTAAGCCCATACTGTGTCTAATTTTACCATGTTGGGACAAGAGTATACTTGCCCCTATGCAAAAACGCTGAGGAATGAGGCAGCCTGCAAAGACCAGTCCTCAGAGAGGGAGTGAAATAACTAAATGTGCTCTAGAGGAAGACGTGCACACAGTCAGGGAAGGAACGACAATTTATTTTCTTATTTGCTTGATCTTCTGTCGGACACAGAAAAGGCAGCAAATAGGTGGGTTCTTTGCAGCTTCAAGTCAAATCAAGTTAAATATCTTTGTGGGTGTGAAGTGATCTACCTGAGCTGTAATTGTAAGTGTGATTGTTCCGTGTGTTTATATCGTTTTGACTTTTGCTACTCTAAAAAGTTTAAATTTCACAGCAAGTTTAGATCATGGAAAGTGTAGAAGAACTACTTCAGGTAGCGTCTGCTGGTTGTTTTTCTGCACAGAAGAAAAACTCCGGCATCAGTTGCACCAAATGTCTGAGAATTAATCTTTTAGTAATTTCTAATGTGTCTTCAGCTCATAGGGTCAACTTGTTTGCATGAAACTGATTACTGGCTGATGTACATTCTGATTAGTGAATTAAGGAAATAAATCTGTGTCCAGATTCATACTTGCATTACCATTGAGAGGTTGTGTTGGGGCATCAGAAGCAGGTCGGGTCTACAGAGCTTTTGCAGGAGGAGTGTGCTTTGTTTTAATATGAGCTCTGTCATTGGTGGTCAGACGCAGGAAGTGAGGAAACCTTCGTTTGCTTCCGGTTTCCTGTCTGTGATGTCATCCAGAATGCAACCTGCAGCTCAGAGCTGATTGAACCACTTGCTCTGCAAGACTGGAGGATCTGCTTTTGAGGTTGATGGGGTTTTTTTTGTCGGTGTGCACATTTGTACGAGAGCTTCAGCAGTCTCAGATGTTACCATATTAGGGAAGCAGAGGAAACCCAAGTGACTACAATGGATGGGAAGCAGAACTCAAATCAGTAATCAGTATGCCAGCACTTTAATCAGAAAACTACCAGTACTTAACAATAATTGAAAATAAGTGATATAAGAATTGACTTTAAGAATCACTAAAGAAGATTCACAAGACGAAGCAGGAATCCAGCAAGAAACCGGAGAAACTTTTTTACAGAAAATTCCCTTTAATAGTGACTGCTGAATGACTTTGCTGAAGAAATTGGAAGTGACACTAGTTTTAACACCAGTTAAAAAGAGCAGAACACTATCTAAAAGGAACAAACTGCTAGCTAAAAGGAAAATAATGCTTGCTAAATGCTTATTGTAGCAAAAGACTGTAAAATCAACAAATGATAGCTAAAAGTAGCAAAAGGCTAACTAAAATTAGCAAAATGCTAGTTAAGAACAACATGTAGCAAAATGCTAGTTAAAATCTAAAAGCAGAAAAAGGCTAGCTAAAAGTTAGAACAATCAAAAGGCTAGCTAAGAGCACCCATCTTCTGAATGAGCTGAATGTTTTGATAAATTGGTATTTAAAATAGCACAAACTTTGCAGAAGTAGTTAGACTGCAAAAAATGTACAGAAAAAAGACAAAACATTACTTCTAATTCAACATTCACACTAAAAATATTTTCAAAGATTTCTTGGAAAGCTGAAATAATTGGAACTGTTGATTGAGAAGATGAATGAATTCTGCATCAGCACCGCTTTGGTAGGAAAAAGTGTATTGATTTGGCTGCTATCTTTGAGAATGAGGAAGTTTGAGTTTTTCAGGTCAAAGATGGACTGAAATTCAATTCCAAACAAAATCTATTGTAAGTTGTCTTGTCTTTAAAGATGGCTGAAAAATAACTCAATATTAGGCAGATTGACAGCTTGACAAACATGAGATTTACAGTGAGGAGGACTTATTTGAAGAGAAAGTTGATGAACAGATCAAGAAACTAAAAAACTCTATGGGAGGGAGATTCCGTTAAAGTGGTGTTTTAATGGTCTTAGATTTAAGTCATATTTGTTATTTTGTTTATAATACACAACAATATATTTTATTATCCTCTTGGGAGAATTTGCCTCAGACCCAAAGTGAAAATATTTCACATGCAGACTATACCAGCTGTGCCAGTCATCACAATTCAGGGTGAAGTACAGTGTTCGTTTTCTGCAACACAGAATTTTGAATTTAGGCCCAAAAGTTTCATCAGCTGATCTCCAATGATCTGTAACAAACCACTGTTGGTTTATTACATAAAATTCTAGTAAAATACTTTGAAGTTTGGGGTTGCAAGCAGTATGAATACTTTTCTCCCCATCACCTTCACAGCTGTGTTAACCAGATGAGCTAGCTTGTTTTTTTAGCTATACAGTCATGTTTCCATAGCATGCTCACATCCTATATCTGATTAAGCTTTCTAAAACAAACAAATAAAAACAGAATTTTATGGTACACACCATAGTCTTAGCCTGTGTAGAAAAAAATACAATCTCCACTGAAGATGGGAGCACAAACTGTCAACATAGACCTTCCAATTAAAGGCGTCATCAGTGTGAATACCGAGGTATTTCTATGCATGAACTTTACCTTTTTATATGTGTCATGAATGAACATTTAACTGGATCCCCCACTGATATGTGGTCCTAAACCATTTCTTTAGTTTTATTAACAACTAAAATAGGGCAGTTGGCATCACACCATTGCACAAAGTTTTGTTTATATTTCAAAAAAATAAGCCAATGTACTTTGTGTAGTAGACTGAGGAAAGTAGTGTCAGTACAAAATTTCAAAACAAAGTTCTTAGGGTGACAGCTTAAACAATCATTTGTGTGCAATGTGGAAACTCATTGTGCTTTCTTGGGCACCTCGGTCTCTTTCTGACTCTCTCTCTCTCTGTCTGTCTCTCTCTTGACTCTCTTTCTGTCGCTCCTTCCTCATTCATTTGAAACTGTGAACAAGACTCAGCCTGTCACTCTGCTCATTCAGCGGTGCTTCCTGTTCTCACTCTGCTTCTATTACTTTAACACACTCCTTGTTACCTCGTTATCCTCAGATTGCAGCATGGATTGAGGAGTTAGACATCTGTAAGTTTGTTCTTTGTTTTATTTGTGCTTTAAATGATTGCTGAAATTTTTCAGTAGCAATGTAATCTGGCATGCAACGCTCAGTTTGGGATTATGAAACAAAAAAACAGGAAGCAGTGAATGCACCATGGGGTTTTTATGCTCAGTAGACTTACTGGTTGGATCCTAAATGTGTACATCTCATCTTGACTCTGTAGGTTGCACTTGTGTGTAGATGTGTGACAGTGGTGTGTGTGAGGACAAGCCCCCTGCCCCCCCTGTCAGGATGAGCAGCCAAGGAGTAGGAGCCAAGGACCCCCAGTCAGCCACTCACAACTCTCGGCCACTGCCGTCTGTACCAGAGGAGAGGAAGTCCAAAAACAAGATATACTCCATGTTTATCTCTGACAAAGGTGCGTGATTTAGAGAATATACACATATTACTCAATATACACATCAAACATTCTGTAACACAGACAATGAAGGACACAATGAACTTTGACGTTTTTCATGCAGGAAACAAGAAAAAAGACAGACCTGAGATTTCCTCTCCCTCAGACTTTGAACACACCATCCATGTGGGTTTTGATGCTGTGACTGGAGAATTCACGGTAAATCTCTGAACTTTGTTTTGTGCGTTATGTCTTATATATATGTATATAGTGCCTTACAAAAGTATTCAAAAGTATTCATCCCCTTGGATGTTTTTTACTCTTACTGCTGTCATAAATCAGTCATGGTCACTATAAATTCCCCTTCTTTACAGAAAATATTGAAAAAAGCCTTCAGTGTCAAAGTGAAACTAAATTCCTACAGAGTAATACCAATTAAATAAAAATATTTGATGTAAAATATGTAGTTGCATAAATTTTTACCCCCTTTAAAAAGACAACTCAGAGAAAAGATGATTGAAAATTACAAGTCAGGGGATGAATGCAAAAGGATTTCCAAGGCCTTAAACATCCCCAGGAGTTCTGTTAAATCCATCATCAAGAGATGGAAGAAATATGGAACATATGTAAATTTACCTGTGCTCACAAGCTGAGTGACTGTGCAAGAAGGAGAATAGTGAGAGAGACCACCAAGACACCTGTGAGCACTCTAAAGGAGTTAAAGCTTCATCAGCTGAGATGGGAGAGGATGTACTTATAACATCTGTTGCCCAGGTTCTTCACCAGTCTGAGCTTCATTGGAGAGTGGCAAAGAGATAACAGATTAAATCTAAAAAAAACTCAGATAAAATCTAAAGGAAAGCAGATTAATTGTGTGAATGCTTTTAAGCATTCACACCATTGTTTTCCTGTTTCTCTTTATT
>NC_051439.1:965473-983810 GCF_001649575.2 Kryptolebias marmoratus | reverse complement strand
TCTGCTTCTTTCAGCTTTTGTTCTTCTATCTTATGCAAATCTTCAAATTAGCTGCTGTTTCACTTTTTGCGTTTTCATTAAACTTCAGCTGTTCAGCATATCTTCAGCCGCTTTCAGCAAAATCATTCAGCAAAAAAAGCATTCACACTGCATTTTCGCAGGAAATGCAACTTCTCTAGTTCTTGATGAGTCTCTTTTAATAATAATAAAAATAATAATAATCATCATTTTATTTAAAAAGCACCTTCCAGGACACCCAAGGACAGTTACAAGAATAGGCGAATCAGAGGACAATGTGCGAAAATACAGTTGAAAGGAGACATAAGTAACAGTAGAATTATTACAGATGAAATTAAGATGGGTAGGCTCTGTAGTATAAACATTTCATTAAGTCACACCTAATGTATATAAAACAAGCAACACTTGATCTCATTTTAACATCTGCTTTGTGTGTGTGGTGCAGGTTTTTTTATTTAAGTGTAAGTGTTGGGGAAGATTTATCTGCAGCTCTATAAATTACTTTTACTTGCTTTTTTGTTGCATCTAACGTAGGCATATAAGCACAAATTCATAATGGAGTCAGCTGCTCTTGCAGCTTTCTCTATAAATCTATTCTTTATCCTGCTGTTGCAACCACATGCAAAGAGAAACTGGAGGTAATACTCCAGAAATGTTGATCTAATCTCTTGATGAATTCACTGTGAAGACGCAGGGAAAGTCCCATCCATTTCCTGTTCTTGTAAAAATTATGAAACAGGAATGCAGTGTTTTAACTGAATAACTGTAGTTTATTCCAGAATTTCTCAAATTTATAAGATAATTTCTTGTTTTGGAAGTTTAATATTATATGATAGAAACCAAAAGCTGCTGCTAAGTTTAAAAACTTAAATTCACGCTTCATTCAGGCTTGTTTATTTTGCCTTAAATGTGCTTCCTTTGATGTGTAGATACAGATCATGGTGTTTATTGTTTCTAGGGTATGCCTGAGCAGTGGGCCCGTCTCCTTCAGACCTCCAACATCAGTAAATCAGAACAGCAGCAGAATCCCCAGGTTGTTCTAGACGTCCTGAAGTTCTACGACTCCTCCAGTGGAAAACAGAAATACCTCAGTTTTTCTGCCTCGGGTTAGTTTTCTTCTTGTCAGCAGCTCTGTATTTGTGCACAGTCAGACTCTGATGTGTTTAAATTTTGGTTTTCTTTATTTTTTCTCTTTTTTTAGATAAAGGTTCACAGTTGGTGAGTAACTTTGTTCAATATTTGTTCTACCAATGACTTTTACTTGCATTCAACAGACTGAATGTCCATCATTTTGTTTTAATGCAGCCAGGTAAACAAGGTACGTCCACATCTCCTTCAGGCAAAGATGGGGATGATGATGATGATGATGATGCTCCACCCCCAGTTGTTGCTCCACGGCCAGAACACACAATATCCGTGAGTTGCATATTTTGTTTTATCTATTTTTTTATGCAAGTGAGACAGCAAATTGCTTATTATACTGTACACCAATATACCGTCTGACTTTATTGGTTTACTGCATTCCAGATGAAGTTATTTAAGATTTTTTTTCTTTTTACCAAAAAGGGAAGGCTAAATTTGTCTAAGCCTGTGGTCTGCAATCTTTACAATTTATAGCCATTTCTGCTCCTTCTTTCACTAAATAAAATTAGACCAAAGCCTCAAAATTAAATAACAGTACAATGAAATTAAATCAAAGTTTCAAGTAGAGCAGGGTAAAATACTAAAAACATCAACAAATTTGCAAAGACCTTTCAGGAGTTCTTAAACACTTATAATCCACTAAAGAAATCAAACTGGACCACTTTGAATCCTGTTGCAAGGTGTTACAGGAGCAGAGTAAGAGAAACCGAACCATTGAATCGCTTGATGAAAGACCATTGTACTGAACACATTGCCTTTGACCTGAGAGGTAGTTAGAGAAGCAGCTGACGGTATTATGTGAAAAGCTGAGATCTGAGAGCTTATGGCATAAGATACCAAATACAGTATCAAATGCTTTTGTCAGGTCTAAGTAAAGTGCAACACAGTCTTTGGCATCCATTGTTTCAACAACATCATTAAAAACCTCTACTGAAGCAGTCACTGTGCTGTGTTGTTTCCTGAAGCCAGATTGATGAGAAGATAAAATATTAAAGAACCCAAGTACTCCTTGATTTAATTATTCACAAACTTTTTAAAATTTTAGCTAAAATACAGAGTTTGGAAATTAATCCATAATTGTTTAGTATAGTGAGATCAAATAATTGTGGTGGCATTTCTGATCAGTTTATGTTGCCAGAAAGAGATTTAATGGCTTGACAAAAACTCTTAGTCGTTTAGACACTTAGTGATCTGAGATAAACAGTTATTGAGTTTTGCAGCTTTAATGGATTTTGAAAGTGACAAAATTGCAGCCAGTCAGCCTCTGAATCAAACTTTCTTGCCATTGCCCATAGCTGATCCAAAATAAATATGCAAAAAACCACAAACAGGAAATCAAAAAAAATTAATTCTGTGACAGAATTAATCATTCTGTCACAGAAATTTTATACACATACATGCAGAAAATTGGACCAGTAAATTGCTAAAACTCACCTTTTCAGTTGTGGCTATAAATATAAATGTTATTCATTCCCTCAATATTTTTGGTGAAAGCGCCAGAGAGCTGCTGCAGAGGGACAAAACAGCCACATATGGCCCCAGAGCTGCAGATTGCAGACCCCTGGTCTAGACAAGCAACTTAGAATGATCTAAAGCAATAGTCTTTCTTTGTTTTAAGGTGTACACAAGGTCAGTGATTAACCCAACAACAGAGACTGATAATGCCTCGAAGCTATCTGAAAGACAGACTAGGAAGGATAGCAGGCTGACCGATGTGGAGATCATGGAGAAACTAAGTACATAAAACACACTCCCAGATATATGCAAAGAAAATAACACATTAAAGGTAGAAATTTGTTTGTTTTAGGCCCCATTTGTGTTTCTTTCTTTTTTTTTTTTTGTGATTCTCAGGAACAATCGTCAGTGTGGGAGATCCAAAAAAGAAATATACTCGTTATGAAAAGATCGGCCAGGGGTGAGTTAGACTTCAAGCTATATTAAAATTTAAAAAGTCAAACTTTTGAGAGACAATGTGTAGCAAAGTGACCAGATATGTACAGACTTTGCAACAGGAGGAAAAAAAGAGAAAAATCTTTGAATGTATTTATTTATTGTCATTTTTATATTATTTTTTTAAATTAACAGGGCATCAGGCACAGTTTACACAGCCATTGATGTTGCCACAGGACAAGAGGTGAGTGTTCTTCATTTCATGTTTCTGCGTCCATAAAAACTCATCAGTTTTTATGATCTGGTTTAGTTCAACTGTATAAACAGATTGCGATTGTGTGGATATTTGTAGCTCCATGGTGGGGCTTTCACTCAAAGAATACTCATTTTTAGGTGTAGTTATAAAATTTAGGTTTGTTTTGGTGTTTTTTTACTGTCCACTGATAAAGGCAAAAAGGCAAGAATGTTTTTGCTTGGGAGTGTGTGTCTGTCTGCAAAATATCTCATAAACCACTGGGCAGATTTTAATGAAACTTTCAGAAAGAAATCAATATATAGTTGAAACCAGAAGTTTACATACACTATATAAAAATACATGATTCTAAGACATTTTTTTTCACACTGTATGATGTGAAATCAGAATAAATTTCTCCTGTTTTAGGTCAATTAGGATTTTCAAAATTATTTCTATTTACTAAATGCCAGAATAATTAGAGAGAGAATGTTTTAAGGCAATTGTTCTTACTTTCTTCAAAGTCAAACGTTTACACACACTTCATTACTATTTGGTACTAGAACTGGTGTAACTGAGCTATGTTTGTAGGCTGCCTTGCTTGCACATGGCTTTTTAGCTTTGCCCATAAATGTTTGATAGGATTGAGATCAGGGCTTTGTGATGGCCACTCCAAAACATTGACAATGTTATCCTTAAGCCACTTTGTAACCAGTTTGGCAGTATGCTTCGGGTCATTGCCCAATTAGAAGACCCATTTGTGCCCAAGCTTTAACTTCCTGGCTGATGTCTCGAGATGTTGCTGCAGTATTTCCATATAATGTTCTTTCCTCATGATGCCATCTATTTTGTGAAGTGCACCAGTCCCTCCTGCAGCAAAACAAGCCTACAACATAATGCTGCCACCACCGTGTTTTACAGTCAAGATGGTGTTCTCATGGGCTTGCAAGCTTCCCCCTTTTTCCTCCAAACATAACGATGGTCATTATGGCCAAACAGTTCAATTTTAGTTCTGTCCGACCATAGGACATGTCTCCAAAAATTAAGGTCTTTGTCCCTGTGTGCATTTGCAAACATTAATCTGGGTTTTTTTCTTTTGAAGTAATGGCTTCTTCCTGGCTAAGTGGCCTTTCAGCCCATGTCGATACAGTACTTGTTTCACTGTGGATAATGGCACACTCTTACCAGCTTCAGGCAGCATCTTCACCATTTATAAAACTAGCATATGCACAAAACGGGGCCTGAAACTTGTGTACGTCACTTTCCACGCAAAGTTTGGGATGTATTAAACACAAACTTGATGGGAAAATGCGGTCCCTCGCACAAACTCTGAGCCATGTGTACCATATATGCTTGTTTTGGAGACGGGAGAAACTGACGACACAGATGGTGAAGTGGGGACTTGAAGCCACTCTGCATCATGATTTGTCTCAGATATTTAATTTCACTCCATAATCAAACCTTAATCTTAGATTGACTTTATCATAAGCTTTCAAAACAGCAGTATTATTTATGCTTCCGCTGGTGAGCCATAAGAACCTTTCAAATAAAAAAGGCCTTTAAGCCAAAATTTTCTCACCATCACATTCCTCTCCCTGGATGATCACCAGGGTGATGTGTACCACAGATTAACACATGAGGGGACAGTGGCTACCCCATCAGCCTCCTAACCACCTTTTCAAACCCTCAGAGCGTAGAAGAGGCACACTTTAATACTGCACACACCTGTGCGTGCTCCCTCGTGGTGGCACAGACTACCACTTTTCAGCACGACACCGGCCATCCATCTTTCAAAAGATGTCAGTTCCCTTACCCCCACTTGTGGCTGACATGTTCTGGCGGTGGCCGGTTTGTTGCTTTTTTGCCTCCACCCTAAAATCTGACCACTTTTTCTCTCTGCTCCTGGTGGAAGGCGATGGTGTTTTCTTTTCTCTCTGTCTCCTGAACTCTGCCCTGCTTTCTTTCGGAGCCTCTTTCGGAATATGTAAAAGACATAAACTCCAAAATTTTTAAACCATGGATCTGGTCAGCTGGTCTCTCAACGCAATTGATCAAATTTTCTTGACGGTAAGACAAAACTTGGGAGAGCTCTGACTTACCCAAGGGGACATTTTTTTGCTGGATACACAATGGATTCCTGGAGGAAATTGAATAATTGTTTGTCTGACAATTTGTGTCTTTGGAAGATCTTGACATATTTGATAACAGGATTTCTGCTGTTTGGATTAAGCAGTTACGTGACTTATCGTCAAATTCGTTTGATGGGTTCGGCGGTCAACAATCAAACTGTGTGGTTACGGGAGCTGAATCGCAAGTTGGACTGAATTGCGGTTCTGGAACTCATAATATGGGTTACATCTTGAGGAAGGTGTTCGCTCGAATCAGGCATAATGGACCTGAAATTTGGCTGTTTGGATTCGCCATTGAGAAGTATCAGAAAGACTTTCAAGGATGACAGAAAACACAATGTCTGCCTGAACCAAAACAATTACTGTTTGCGAATTTGGCTCCCCTAGGCTGACCTTGGTCAGCTATCTTGAAATTTCTCCTCGGAATTTTATGTAAACAAGATGCTCTGCTCCCTCTGCCTGAGGACATCTGTGGATCTGCTCTGGGCTGGCTGATAAACATTCCATCATATTATCAAAGACAATGGCCTCTGTGACGTGATTCATTGACCTCTCTACAAACACACACGCTCACACACACATGCACACTCATACAACACGCACCACATCGTCTTCCACCGCCTCTACACACACACTTTCCGCTCTTTCAGAGTCATCCCTGTTTTCCCACTCCCCCCTTCACTATCTTAGTATCTTAGTAATTATAATGACGGCTGTTAGCGGGCCTTGGTACTGTTAGTTAGTTAGTCTCTTGGTACCCTTAGCTTAGCATTGTCATGTTTCAGTTTATGTTAGCTTATTTAGCCTTCCTGTACATTTAGTTTAGTTTAGTTTATCTTAGCTCATATGTTGACTGTCTTAGCCTGATTGTTGTTTATTTCAGCTTTAACTTCATCATGATTTTATTTAGATTATTTTAGCTACAATTTTGACTGTTTTAGCTCATGTTTTAGACACATTTAGTTTCATGATTTCATTTAGATTATCCTATATTTCATTTAGACTATACATGATTGATCTATATTTGATTATGATGTTTCTATGCTGTATTTGATTGTACCTGTTGTATTTGATTATGTACCCTATTGTTGTTTCTGTGTTGTAAAGCACTTTGAATCGCCTTGTTGCTGAAAAGTGCTATAAAAATAAATTTCACTTTTCACTTTTCTTCACCTCGGCCATGGTCCTCCTTTCCCACTCACTGAATTAACAGTGGAAATAACGTGTTGCCGCTCACAATGCTTCCTTTTATTTGTAAAGCCACTACTGTGGCTCCCAAAAATTATATTTTTTCTATTCTCCACCTTGTCACCGGCACATCAATTTCTGCCTCTGTGAAATTTAGTTTCCTTGCTCTTTTCTCTGTGGTTGCCACTGGACTTCTGGTAGTGGTGGATCTCCCTGAGAGCCACGGTACCGATCCTGTAGAGGTGAGGCTTCTTCACTTGGCTGGTGGCCGAGGCGCTCCAGTGGGCGGCTTTGGTGGCGAGCTGCTTCCTGGGAGCTTTACCTCCGGTAGATTTACAGGCGGTGTGCTTGGTTCTGGCCATGAATGGACTTCAGGGTTCTTCATGTTTAACACTGAAGAGTAAAAGATGTTAATCAGCTGCTCCTGATTGGGAAAAAAGCCACCTTGTTGTTATGGTTACGCATCATAACAAGATGTCCAAAAGTAAAAGGTTTCAGTAAAAAATCCTTGTAGCTGCACAGCATCCGATACCAGAGGAAATAATCTTTAAAAAAAAGTGATTTACAAGTAGAAAAAGGAGGAATTAAAATTTTCCAAAGCAATATCTCAGAAAGAATGTAACAGAGCTACTCCAACATGCAGCCACCTTGAGCGGCGGAATTCTAGAAGAGAAGAAAAGTTGAACAAAAGTTCTGTTGTAGTACAGAATCAGTTTAAAATAAATCTGTTTTTAAAGTTCACATTTTAGGACTTTAAATACAAATCCAACTGCCCTGATAGAATGTGTTTGTCTGCAGAAACATATTTACAGGATGTCGTATTTTTACAGGTGGCCATCAAACAGATCAATCTACAGAAGCAGCCAAAGAAAGAGCTAATTATCAATGAGATCCTGGTCATGAAGGAGCTAAAGAACCCAAACATTGTAAACTTCCTGGACAGGTAACTTTGACACCTACTGTAGACAAATGTAAAGGGAACAATTCACATCACTAAGTCTGTGTTTAGTTTCCTGGTTGGAGATGAACTTTTTGTGGTAATGGAGTACCTGGCGGGTGGATCTCTGACTGATGTTGTGACAGAGACGTGCATGGACGAAGCTCAGATTGCTGCAGTCTGCAGAGAGGTAACTCGAATATAAAACCTGTCAGAAGCACTTGTGTTTAGTAATTCATAATAGAAGGCACTACTTTTAATTCAGTAGAATAATGTAGACCCACAACTATGAGAAAACATTTCCTGCTGGAACTGTTTGTCTAATTGTATATACTTGTGTGTGTTCAGGTCCTTCAAGCTTTGGAGTTTCTTCATGCCAACCAGGTCATCCACAGAGACATCAAGAGTGACAATGTACTCCTAGGAATGGACGGATCAGTCAAACTCAGTGAGGACAAACACACACATTTTCACTTCTCAAAAAATCCTTCGAAACTGAAAAGACACACTGATTTATGCCCTTATATATAGCTGTAGGAATGTGTTTTACATAGGGGATGCTGTAAGAAAAGCTGTACTGCACCAGACAGGAACTGAATTTCCCTAATAAGTAGTCATAAAAATAAAATTAGAATTATAAACTTGCATAACACTAGTGTATATTTTTTTTTTGTGTTTTTAACCATTCTTTCATTTTTCTATTTCATCATTTTATTTCCTATCTACAAGGGTTGCTGTAGCACCCTCTGTACCCCTGGATATTAGTATTCTGTTAAAAGGTTTTCGTCCCGTATTTTGTTGTGCTTTTTTAAAATAAAACATGCAAAATATACCCCAAACAAAACATACTACTCTAATGAGAATAATGCATTATGACTTGGTTCTGTATAAAGTACTTGTTATGTACTTGTTATGTATAAAGTAGACAAAATTTTCAAAATACTACCAGGAAAAAAAAAAAAATAGATAAACTGGATTTTTCTGACCCATATGAGAAAATACAACCCTCTCAGGACAGAAAGTTTTTTACATGTCAGAACTTACATTTTGAGATTGGATTTTTCCGCAGAAAGTAAGTTTTCATTTTATTTACTTGTGACCATCAGTCTTATGTTACACATGGTTGAAGAATTTTTGAGGCTTGATTTACAGTTTTTACACGACTGTTTGTTTGACACTTATTTTTCAGTTTATTTTATTCTGCCTCTTATTAACTTGGCAGTCAGGGAGTGACAGACACAGGTGTGGTTACCATGGTGACCATAATGAGCCACTGGCAGCACCTATAAACTTTTGTTTTGGTTCTCTTTAAACAGCTTACACACTTCATACATCAAAATGTAGGCAATTTTTGGACAGCAGCTGCATTGACACCCTAGAAAATGTGTTCATAAATTTAAAAATTTTCCACTTATTTTGTATCAGTCAAGTCATGTTAAATTTATTTATATAGCACTTCATCAACAAGGCGATTCAAAGTGCTTTACAAAATGTGAACATAAAAATACAGAGTCATAAAACACACACAACAATATCTAAAATATGAGGTAAGATAATCTAAATGGAATCATAAACCTAAACATATCTAAAACATGAGACACTAAATAAGACACATATGAGCTAAAATAATCTAAATGAAATTATGATAAAGTTAAATCTAAATTAAACTACAGGTACGGGAAGGCTAACTAAGAGTACCGAAGGCCAGCTAAGAGTTAAAAACATTTTAATAATAGGCCAACATGATAAGAGCTAATCTAAATGAATTCATGAAAACACACACACCAATTAAAATTAGAAAGTCCCTGGAGAAACTTTGAGGGGACTGCCATTTTGTGCGTTTATACTGAATCAAGATGTCTCCAAAAGCTGATCAGTTGTAGACAAGCATCATAAAGATTCTGGACACATGAAGAGTCCAGCTGTGAAGTTTGACCTTGCTGCTCTATACAGTTTCAGAGCTAGTGCACACGGGCTCTTGTGACCTTGACTTCCAAATGCCAATTTCTTGACCCATCGGGAGTCCAGCTGTGAAGTTTGACTTGCTGCTGTACACTGTTGCAGAGTTGGAGCTCACGGGGTCTTGTGACCTTGAACTCCTTAGTATGGATCCCTGACCCATGTGGGTCCTAGCCAGTGGTGGCTGGCCAATAGAGGGCGCAAGGTTGCCGCCCCACTCACATTACCTTGAATAAGACGTAAAAAATAAAAAAATAAATTATTTTAATAAAAAATAAAATAAAAATATTTTGAAATATATGTATGCATATTTTTAGTTGTGTAAAATAAATATTTTCTAGTTAATGATAAGTAAAGTTGTTTCGTTCATCAACGTTGTCTGATTGGTGATGTATTTCCACCCCGGGGCGCAAAACTCTTTGCCCATAGACTCTCATTAAAAGTTGTACATGCACAGTAGCTCCTCTTCAACACAAGAGATAGGACCGTTCTGGGCGCACCTCTCCTGCGCCCAGAGCTGACTGCAGCTTAATTTGGAGGGTGGGACCACTGCCAGAGCGTGGGCCTCCCGCCACGGGCTGACGTCACATTCGTCTGTCATAAAGTTCACCTGATTGAAAGGTCGAGCCGCGGGTGAGCTGCCTTTTATTCAAAGACAGCAATAAGTTCATTATGTGACTAAGTTACATACACAAGGTAATAAATAAGTTCAAAGTTCATAATTAGTTTAAGAAAATTTATGCTAAAAAAACTGTTAAAATATTTGGATTTGAATTCTAATAGGAGTGAGACATCTGATTTTCATTATATTGTATGTGCAGAATACGTGACGTAGTGAGTGCTCTCACTATAAAACAAGCTTTGACGTATTTTCTCCGGTAAAGTTTTGAAAAATAAGGGAGAAAACAGGTCTTATAAATGCTAAATGTGCCCTACAGGCTTGTGCCTTGGGAGATCTCCGTCTTTGTACGTATTGGTGTGTTCAGGAAGCACTTGTGCATTTACATGTACATTATAATGTTGCTTCTGTTGTTTTTAATCCATGTAAATACACTGGGGTGATACTTTAGTATATGTTTTGGTATATGTCTATATTGGACTTATAGCCCCCCTGGAGAAAACTCCACCAGGAAAACCAAACTAAGACATAATGAAAGCTATAATGAAAGTATGACTTTAACATGTGAGATAAATTCATGAAATTCAACCCAGTTTTTCTTTGTCTTTTTTCAGCTGATTTTGGCTTCTGTGCCCAGATCACTCCTGAACAGAGCAAGCGTAGTACCATGGTAGGGACTCCATACTGGATGGCTCCGGAGGTGGTGACCCGAAAAGCTTATGGACCCAAAGTGGACATTTGGTCTTTAGGGATCATGGCCATAGAGATGGTGGAGGGAGAGCCCCCATATCTAAATGAGAATCCTCTCAGGGTGAGTGTTTCCTGGGACAAAGAACTATTTCTGTATCCAGGTTTGTCTGACATTTTGTGTGGAAGATGTAAAGTAGCTGCTTCCATCACTTTCTTTGCACAACACATTTTGAATAATGTCATTTTTAAAACATTTGTCCAAACCTGAATCCCATTGGCTTTCAGTATCCCTTTAATGTTTTGCACCAATATTTAAATTGTTAGAAGAAATCATTAAGACTTTAGTCGTTTCATACCTTTTTATTTGCATCATCGTATGAATAACATTTAAGACTGAACAACTAGGTCCACAACTTGTGTTATTTCTCATTAAACCTTTTTATGTTGAACCATCCCCTTCACCTTTCTTTAGTTTGAGCAATAGCTAATAACAAAATACATGCAAATGTAAGTGCATGCCTGGTAGATTTAAATAAATAATAGCCAGAAAGAAAATAGTAAAAAAGATAAACAATATTCTATCAGTATCTCTGATAGCAGGAGTTTGAAGCATGTCAGCAGGTTGATTTTTGCATTTAACTTAAATTCAAATTGCTTTACAACAAAACTTCACAGAGCTGTCTACATTCATGACTTATATGCTACATAAAGCCATAATTTGATCATCAATCACATTTGATTAATATTATAAACAAAAACATAAAGTGTAAGGAAATATTGTTACAGTGGAATCAAGATCAGTTTCTTCAGGTTTTCTAACCATGCTGTTCCTGTTGTTTTAGGCGTTGTATTTAATTGCCACCAATGGGACTCCTGAGCTGCAAAATCCAGAGAAGTTATCTCCTGTCTTCAAATCTTTCTTGTCCCGCTGTCTGGAGATGGATGTGGAGAAACGAGGCTCAGGCAGAGAATTACTGCAGGTACAACAAGTACTCTTCTTTTGATTCAGGCTGAAACAGAAGATAACTGAAACCACTGTTCAGTTTTAAAAGGAACTAATTTTTTCTAAACACTCACCCCCCAGCCCACCCCCACCAGAGGTCCAAATTATTGTCATTTCTTTGCCAACTACATGGAAAGATTTGTGACACGGGGCTTCATTTCTTCCTGAAGCGTGTTTGAAAATGAAATAAGTAAAGCTCCACTGAACAGTTTTGTCTGCTGTAGATTTCAGTTTCACATTTTTTATTGATTTTATTTTTGGTCCGTGGGAGGAAACCTACATGTGCATGAGGAGAACATGCAAACTCCATCCAGAAAGGCCCAAGCTGGGAGTTGATCCAGCAACCTTCTAGCTGGGATGCGACGCTCTAATCACTGCCTCCCCATGCTGCTGCACTGCATAACTTCACTTATAACTTTAGTGGCAACTGTTAGTCAAAACTGTATGTGTGTTAGCAGTATCTCATGAACCACTGGATGAATTTTTGTGAAACTTTCAGGAAATAATCATTGGATCTACAACTGATTTTACCTCTGGATTCAGTTCAATTCAAGATAGTCATTATAGCTCATCAGCATTACCCAACACAAAATTAGCTTTAACCCAGTCAGTTTTACAAGCAGTGAGCTAAACTTTGGTGCGCTAGGAGCTGAGAGTAATTTCCAATAAATACTCTGATCGCTGACAGATCCAGTGTTTGATGCTCCGCATTTTTTCTAAGACTTCCAATAATCTTGTAGATGTGATTAAAATTTTGTCATCTCTGCCCCTCTTTCAGAGGTAGGGTTCCTCAAATTGAAATGCTGAGTAATTTAAAAATGTATTTAAAAAAAGTAAATCATGAAATGTACTTTTATTCTTCTTGTAATTTAAGATAATGTCTTTAACCTGCTGGCTTAGACTGTAGACATGTTGTGACTGATGTTCTGTTTGGTCTAATGTTGATTCTAAAACTTGATTTAATATCTCAATTAATGTTGTTCTCTGTTTGTTCTTTTGTTAGGATCCATTCCTAAAGCTGGCGAAACCTCTGTCCAGTCTCACTCCACTCATTCTGGCCGCCAAGGAGGCCATGAAGAGCAACCGTTAAACCCACAAGTTTAAAGACTTTTCAAACAAAGCCATGGGCTGACAGCAGACCCCTGCTGGTTTATATGATGATCAAAGATCCACAAGCGTTTATGTTTTTCTAATTGTTATAAAATGCTGCTCCACTTTTCTTCATGTCTATGTACTGATCTATTCATCTCTTCTTGGTGCCTTAATCCAAAGCCCCATCCATGGTCTGTTTGGCCAGCCCAGGGATACAGGACCACCCTCATTCTAAACATTTTGCACATCAGAAGCTGGATTTATAGCCAGAGATCTACTAAAATCTATTTAACTTCCTCTGCAAAAGTTTAAACTTAAGACCTTTAGAGATTGTCTGAGAACAGGAAAAAAAACCATTTTTTTTTTAGAATGTTTTTTTTTTTACAATGTATGCAAAGGTAATTGTTCCATTTTAGAATTCTGCTGTTTGACCTCAGCAACTAAATTTTCTGGTGGTTTTTGGTTACATGTGTTCTTTCTGGTCTAGTAGGTTTGAACAAAAGAACTAAACTAGGATGGAACAAAGTGGTCTTTGTGCTGTAAAAAAAAATCAGTCTTTGTTTGACTTTTAATCTCTAAAATCAAACCATTCCAGAAAATATAAGACTTCAGTTTAAAGTATGCTTTTTAGTATAAAAACATTTTTTTATGTATTATTGGAGCTGGAAATTCCAGGTTTAAGATATTTTTGAAATTTCACAGAATTTTTTTTGCATGTTGAATTTTGTGAGGGGACAATCTAAGCAAACAAATCTGAGCACTTTTTTTATTTCATAAACAAAACACAAACCATAAAAAATACAAAATTATTTTACTTGCTTTTCATTTGTCTGTGTAAACCGTTCATCTTTTGCTGTGCTTTCTGTAACTTTTTACTATTGTTTGAACAACAAAAACTTAAAAAAACGAAACAAAATCGTTTCAATGTTAAACTGGAGGAATTGTTTTTTTTTTACATTTTTCTTTAAATCTCTTGTATATTGTATAATGTTCTGTATTTTAACAGTTATTAATATAGTATATACTTCATCCTTGTTTTATTTTTTTGATTAACATCAAAAGAGAAATTGTTTTTAGGATGTCTTTAGTCCTGAAAACATCAATTATGAATTCCAAACCAAATAATACATTGAAAATCCGTATTATATGTAAGTTATTATTAAAGTTGGACTTGAAAAATGAAATGTATTTCTCTGTGAATCCTTGATTAATATAAAGGTCTAGAATTTTTAAAGAAATACATATCACCTGACACCTTTTGTGCTCAAATTTTAGATAAAGATCAACTTCTAATGAGAAATGGAGTTCTAACTGTTTTGGTCAAACCTTGACTCTCAGCTTATACTACAACAAATTCTAGCTCAATATCTGTAAAATTGACTAAGTTACGACCATTTTTATGTTTTCTAAGGTCATCTTTAATTGGTTTTACATCAACAGTTAATTACCAAACATTTAAGTTAGAGTTGCAGATTAGAGTTGTAGTTCTTTTACTGGCCCACGAGATGGCAACGATTGTCTCATTCAAGATGGCAACCCTAGCTCCACCCACATTCAGCTTTCTTGTGGGTAGTACAAAGTGTGTCGTAACTGTGTGCGTCATGAGACAGAAATGGGAGTCTTTCTGTAAACTTGGATGTTTCTATCTTCTTGCAGACTGGTTCTCAGCAGTCAGAAGCACTTGCGGTGGTTCCGTCAGTCTTTTGCTAACATGGCAGACGAGGCGAAGAAACTAGCAGCATACGCCGCTGTGGATAACCACGTTCAGGTACAGTTAAGTTTCAGGTGAAGTTGAATATCACCACGTAAACAAGTGCATAACCTGATGTTCTGTGATCTGTATTTGAAAAGGTTTTAAACAGTAATATACTCTCCCAGCCTGGCCTAGTTCGACGCTCGAGGAGTTGGCCTATTATCGCACAGCCCGCCATTGATTTTAACTTGCACAATTTTGAAGCGCATTGTGCTGTGGTCTAGAGCGCGGCGCAAAGCATTCTGGGTAGCTGCATCGTCTTGGGTTCTGCGCTAGAGAACGCGTACGTGTTTGCAACCCTTACAATCAAAAGAGCCACTCCTGCTCTTTTCAATAAATAAAATTTGCACAGAGGCGCAAATTTACTTGAAGCTTGAAAAAAAAGTGAGTATATGGTAGCTGAGGTCCTGCATGGGAGCATCTGGAGCAGGTCTAGAATAAAATACCAGGGATGAAGCAGATGGTAAGATACAAAAGCTCCCTTTAGGTTTGCATGGGACACCTCAGACTCACTGCAATTTTTATTTTAAAGTTGAGATGAGAATCTGATGCTAATAGACTTTTTCTTACAGATTTTAAAGTACATGAAACCAAATCAAAAGATGTAGAACTTCAAACTTAAAGTTATCCTCATATTTCAGCATCCACCCTGATGGTCCACAGAGTGGTCAACCCAAACACGAAGCAGAACTGTAGCATCCTACATCCAGTACAGACTGTTCCACAAACTATGAATCTAAATGTTTTAATATGAAAGTAAGTAATTGGGCATAACTCTGATCATTAGATGAAAACAATACAATACTTGGTACATATAGTATCTGCATCACCAGCCATTAAAACTGCGAAGTCAGTCGTCTGGCCTCCTGGTGCAAGGTAAACAACCTCTCTCTGAACACTGAGAAGACCAAGGAGATTGTTGTGGAAAATGCTATTTACCAGTAAGGTGTCATGTAAATTTGCGTTCTACTGTTTAGACTGAATGTTTTATTTTATTCTGGAAGAATTAGTTGTGGTTAGAATCAACATTTGTTTTAACCTTACAAAAGCTTGTTTTACTTTTTCTGTCTAGGTTATTTTATCAGATATCGCCATTGGAACACCATAGATCAGATCTTGCCATAATTGTTATGTTTCGTATATACAGAAATACATCCTTTATTTATGTGCTTTAAGTGAATATCATACTCTAAATGAAAAATGTTGAAATCGTTCCACAGTTCTAAAATGGCCATCAGGGTAAGACTCACCTAATTCTCTAATCAGGTATAAAGAGTAACATTGTGAAAATAATCTGTTTTCTCTTTTTCCTTCCCCGTTTTGTTATCGTAATTCAAAATGCTAGGTTTCATTTATACAGTTGTCTGTACGGTAAGGCCTTTAAGACACCCCAGCTTTGGGATGCTTGCTCTTAGGCCTGTTAGGGAGAGGCAGAGGCAGGGAGGGACAGGGAGGGACAGAGAGAGACGTGAGAGAGAGAGAGAGGGGTATTGTGACGTGTGTGTGTGTATGTGTGTGACTCCATATTCCTTTTCAGGAGTCAAAATTAAGCTTTAGGTTATAAAATAGCTAATTTTTGTCTAACACATATAACAACAAGTCAAAAACAAACAGCACACAAAACATTGACAAACACTAACCAGTGAACAAAAAGGACCTGTAACTCTAATTTGTTGACCTTGTTACCTTCTTGATGCTAATTAATTCTCAATTTTATGTGTGCACACAACCTGTAATAATTTATTTTGAAGGTTCATACAAGTACTTAAAAATCCTTGGAAATATTTGAAGTACAACAAGGTGTTTTCTTCATTTGGTGTTTGTTGTCTGTTTATATTAAAAAAACTCAGTTTTTAATAAGGGTAATTTTGTTATATTTTGTTATCTCTTATGTTACTTTGATCTTGTTATGTAGAATACTGTCACAGAGGCATTATAAGTAGCAGAATTGAATATTTTGATATTGTTCTATCTCCGAAATGTGGTTCCTGAAAACTGATTTTGCTAGATAGGAAGTAGGGTCAATGGGAATCCCATTCATGCACTATATTTTAATATTAATATATAGTATATTAATTTAAAAAAATTGTAGTTTTATTTATTTTAGCCTGATCGGGTTTAGATGTTTCTTTCTTAGTTTGAATTAGTTCTATTTCGGCACCTGTCACCACCATCAGAAACTGGCCACAAATTTTCAGCAATTCAAGCATGGGGACTTTAAAAAGGAGTCTTTTTCACTCCACCGTGCACGGTTTTCAGCTTCAACCCTGGTGGCAAAAGATGTCGAATTTGTCTTAAATCAACAATGTATTGTTAATTGCTAAAGGTAAAAAACAAAATAACAGAGTCGAATAGAATCGTGTCAAGTTAAAATATTCATTTAGTTTAACTGTTTAACTCCTTTTGGCTTTGGATCTAAAGGTTAAGTTTAAGGCCTCAAAGTTTAAAGATTGACGTCAAAACATACTGCAGTTTTCTGTAAGTGTGAGTTACTTCACAGTCAGGTTTGTCAGCAAAGTAATATGGGGCTTTTCCTTCAATTCATTCAACAATTCCCATGCTTCATAACATCAAGCACGTCTACATTAGCAGAAAGTGAGTCACATTCAGTTTGTTTTGTTTGAGCATGGGGCGCAGACAGTCATGCTGAAAGTCCTCTGTGTCCTCTCCCTGTTGTTGAGCCTCCTCTGGGAGGGCCCTGAGTTTTGTTTTTAAAACAGTTTGAGGAGCGGTGGCCTGTTTTACCGCAGGTCCAGCATGTTAAATCTTTGTTAAAAGGTTTATTTGTTCTGAATGAGCTGGATCCTCCTCGGGAGGGTCTTTTGCCTTGGCCTCGGCCTCGGCCTGCCGGACTCTGATAAAAAATTTTATCACTGAAGAGATCATCTACACAATCTTCATGAAAGACTCCTCTACATTTGTTAATGTTTTCTATTTTTAGTAGTATATGTTTTCTCATTTGTCTAGTGACTGCAAATGTCGGCCCAGTGACAGAGCTTGAGGATGTGGGGACAGAGTCCTCCCTCTCCTCCCGGTCGTCCCTCTGGGGACAGTGGGGTGCTCTTGGTTGAGTGTCACTTTCTTCTGGCCAAACAAAAAGAGCTTCAGTTTTCTTTTGCTTTTTGCAACCACAATTTGCACACTCGATTTCAGCTTGGGTTGGATGTTTTTTTCCTCCATAAGTTTAAGATTGCTTTTTAATACTTTACTGGTCTTGTTTCTCATTTTTCTAACTAAATAAAGCAAAGAAAAACACAGACTGATAAACAAAAGGAACCTTAGTCTAATTTGTTGACCTAATTATTTATTTGTCTAAGCTAATTTTATTGTTACTTTTATGTGTATACACTGATTAGGGCTGCAACTAACGATAATTTCAATAATCGATTAATCGGGCGATTATTTTCTCGATTAATCGGTTGTCTTGGAACCCCCCCACCGTTTGGAATTGCATAGATTACTGAACAAAAACATGTAGCTGCCTGTATAGTTAGTTGTGATAAAGAAATAAAACTAAGAGAAATGTCAAATAACTTTAGTAAATAAAACTAAATGTCAACAAAAATATAAAAAATGTATACTATATCCCAAAAAATAAATGTGGATGCTACTTTTTAATAAAGTGCAAAACGGAGGCATTTTGTTGTTTAAAGGCCCTGAGTCTTTCACATTAACATTTGTGTT
>NC_051439.1:963412-965033 GCF_001649575.2 Kryptolebias marmoratus | reverse complement strand
CAATATAAATTCAATTCAACATTCTCACTTTATATACTTAGCTCTCAAGCAGAAAATAACAATAGCTTATTTACCACCCGTGTTTCACATCTCTAAAAAACTTACAACTAAATCAATTAAACACACACACACACTACAAGTACCATTAAAACACTTAATTACATAAATAAGTAGATGTACATTTAGTTAAATGTTGCCTCACTCTTCACTTGCATGCAGTGACCTGACCCATGACTAAACATTACTTTGTGATGACACCGGGTGGCGCTGAAAGCAGTGTGCCCAATGACTTATATGGATAATATAAGTCATTGAGCGTGCCGTTTCCTGTATGCTAACTGCTGCTAACAGAGCTAGTTCTGCTGCTTAACAACTTTAATAAGACAACGGAGAAAGACTAAACACAAAACCCTATTCAGCAGATTCTAACCTGCAGTGAGTAAAATATGCCCCCCAAAACGGTAATGGAGTAGCAGAAAGAAAGTTTGCAGTGAGGAAGAGGAGCCGTAGCTTCTTCATCATCATACGGAGCGGACAGAGTTTGTTCAGATTTCACAACGCGCTGCGGGTGACGTCACCGTTTCCGCGACGTTAGTGACGCATAAATTGCGCGACTCATATCGATAATGAATTTTGTTGCCAACGCTTTTTAATCATCGAATTTTATCGATTTTATCGATTCATTGTTGCAGCCCTAACACTAATCATTTATTTATAAAAAAGGTTATAGTTTAATTTATTTAGCTCAGTGGCGCAAACTTCAAGGCCTGATTTTGAAGTTGTTAGTATTTCACGCACACTCTCACAGCACAATGCACAACGCTGCAATCACTCACAGTCGCAGCCAAACGCAGCCAAAACACAGCCAGTCATACAAAGTTATAGTCATTCATCTCACACATTCGCAACCAGTCATACAAAGTTATAGTCATTCATCTCACACATTCTCAGCCAGTCATACAAAGTTATAGTCATTCATCTCACACATTCGCAGCCAGTCATACAAAGTTATAGTCACACTTGCAGCCAAACGCAGACAGTCATACAATGATACTCTGTTTTCGGGCAGTCCCCTTATTTTATGAGGATTGCTAACCTCAATGGCTTTTCAACCTTTTTAAATTCTGTTTTCGGGCAGTCACCTTATTTTATGAGGATTGCTGACCTCATGGGCTTTTCAACCTGGGTTCCCTTTTTACTTCTAGAAGAGAAAAAAAACCAAAACTCTTTACTCACCACTTCGGTGATAATTTGCTCCTTCCGGAACTCGTCAATCCACCACTGGTGGCGGGGATCAGACCTAGTGTCACCGGCCTGATGAGCAACGTCAACTCCCAGGACTTTTCTTTCAGGTTCTCCTAAGAACGCTGGCCATGCACAACTTTGGCGCGTCTGTCCCCTCCGTCAGCAGACAGATATGTCGAGCACAGGTTTCGGCACCAAAATGTTGGGAATTTTCTAAGTTACCCAACCTAAACAAAGAACCACACAGAGAGAGAGTAAATTGTTTTTAGGATACTTCTGCAAAAGGAGAAGTCACTCAAGCAATGACCTTTTGGGTCAAACTCCAGTGAGTTCTGAAGTCCTGTAGCATCAGCATCTTTTTATTAGAAACAAGGAA
>NC_051439.1:960325-963312 GCF_001649575.2 Kryptolebias marmoratus | reverse complement strand
AGTTGGTTTGATCTGGGATAGAAAAACTAAGCAGCCTAAAAACAGACCACAGCTTCACTGAAACTTAGCTTTGAGTCAGTTTGTAGCTCCTGATGCGACAGGATCAGATTATAAACCAGCAACAGCTGCAATCACCCAACAGAAACCTAAACACAGATTCTCTTCTTTCATTAAATAGATGGAGGTCACTGTTCTGTGTGGTGGCAGTAATACACAGCAGCAGTTCAATCACAAAGCTACACTGATGCTAGCAAGCCGTATTGTTTATGCTAATAGCTTTATATAATTTTACAGTAAACTACTGAACACTCTCTGCTGCTAAATAAATCCATATAAACTAAGGCAAATTTTAACAGTCGTGTGAAATAAACTGCAGTTACTAGCCATGAAAATTGTACTTACTTTAGAGTTTTGTTGGTGCAGATCAATTTTGCGGGATACCTTGGATAGAACTACCGCTTCCAATCAGTGTGCTGGGTATGGCGCTACACCAGCACACCCACTAGAAAGTACTAAGCGCACCCAGAGGAACACTGTCATTCTATTGGCTGGAACGGTTGCTAGGTGACGGTGCTCTCTGATCCATGAGCAAGCAGAGAGGTTTGCAAGCGCAGATCCGATCTGTGAGAGAGAGAGAGAAATTTTGCGCACAAGGAGGAAATCTGAGCGCAAACACAAAGATTTGAGAGAGAAAAGAGAATATTTGAAAGAGCAGAAGTTTTGAGTGCAAGCGTTAAAAGTTTTGAAAGCAAGAGATGAAATCCTGCTTGCAAATCGAATATGTGCGCTCTCGACTAATGGCAAAATTCTCCTTCCATATATTTGGTTTTCGGGTGAAATTTCAGAACTTAATGCGACCTCGTCGAAACTTTTGAATGCACATGTCCAACTGTTCAATGTTTCAGTACTTTTTGCACAACTTGCTGGTCTCTGACAAGGACCTTAACAGCAAAATTCACAGCAGGTGTTTGATTCATGAATAGAATTAATAAATTTCCTGGTTCAATTAGAATTTGTATTTAAACAGTCCTCCTTATCATGCCGTTCACATTTTAACATCATAAGACCAAGACAACACCTAACAGTTGATCAACGGTACCGCAACATTGCAAGACTTCAAACAGGATGTTCTCAGATGGAACTGGCCAGCTTAAGAGTGTCACAGTGTCATCAGCAGGTTGCAACAGAGATACAGAGAGACTGGAAGTCACAGAAAGGCAAAGAAGTGGACGTCCTTTGGCCACATCCCACACTGATGACCGCTTCATTGGGAACAGTTCCCTGCGGAACCGGATGATGAATGCCACTCAACTTCAGACAAATTTAAGGGAGGTGAGAGGCACTCAAGTGTCACATCAGACCATTCAAAACTGTTTACATCAGTGTGGTCTGTGTGATAGATGACCTGCAAGGGTACCTGACCACACCACCAGACAGGCATTATCATCTTGCATGGGCCAGGGAGCCTCAGTACTGGACGAGGGCCCAGTGAACCTCAGTGCTGTTCTCTGATGAAAGTTGATTCATGTTGAGCAGAAATGATGGCCACCAAAGATGTTGGAGATGTCAAGAACATGATGCATGAACCACTGTTATCACCAGATGAACCTTTGGTGGTGGTGGTGGTGTTACAGTGTGAGCAGGTGTGTCTAGTCAATACAGAACTGCCCTACACTTTATGAATGGTACAGTGACAAACTTGTACTACCTGAATAACATCACTATTCCAGTCATTGTGCTTCTGCATGAACAACACAGGCCTAATTTCATCTTCATAGATGACAGTTCTCCAGCTCATCGAGATTGCATCAATGTGTCAAGGCTACTGGGGACTGGGGTACCTCAGATGGTGGGGCCTGCACTTTCTCCAGATCTGAATCCCATAGAAAACCTATAGGATCAGCTGAGTCATTTTATTTAGGCTCATAACTCTGTACCCCAGAACCTCAATGACCCGAGGGGTGCTCTTCAAAAAGAGTTGGATGCCATGCCTCAGCAGACAATAAGTCAACAAGTGAACACCATGTCTCACTTACTCACTCACTCACTCACTCACTCATCAATACTTCCTCAAGTCGAATAGTGCTTTCTCATCTTCAGAATGATTTCTTGTGAACTCTTAAACCAGATGTGAAATGTAACATTGCCACGTGAATGCTTTTCTTTTTCTTGTAGAACAACCAGGTGGTTGGAGTGGGCAGTGGGTCAACCATTGTATTTGCAGTGGACAGGTTGGGTAAGTAAAACAAACTGAAGTTTTAATGAAATATATAATTGAAATTCTATGATGGTCTTGCAACCTGTCCAGGGTTTAGTGCAGTGTAAAATATTAGCGAGGTCTGACTGGATCTTTTTTTAATCTGTATTTAGTGCTTAAAATTTTTGAATTTTAATGTGTTATTTTTAAGGCTTTAGAAGTGCTTTAGTCTTGGATAAAGTGCTTGAACTGAATTTGTGTCATTGGATATTGTCATCCAGTCCAGGTAACCTGGACACATTTTGACTTTAGTCTTTCACAAATATATAAAAGGCTGCAGACAATTTCCAAGTAGGGGAACACCAATCATCATCTGTTAGAATAAGGTGATGAAGCGGGAAAAGAACGGGATTAGTAACAGCACTGATTTCAGTCAGCAGTGAAATCAATTCAAAAAAGGTTAAAAAAACAACAACTGGACTTCTATTCTGTAGTTGAAGACGTTTCACTTCTCGTCCAAGGAGATTTCTCAATTCAGAAATGGAGAGTGTGGAGTTGAGCTTTTAAAACTGAGATGTGATGTAAACTGGATTGCTTGCAAATTGTTCTCACTCTCCTAACAATAGAGGCTCGTTGGGGTCATTGTTTGTCTGACTCACTGATGGGCCACTCTGGTCACATGAGTGCAGGTGTTGATTGGAGTGAAACTGACTGGGTATCAGGCCTAAAGCTCCATTATATGTTTTTGAAAGCTGGAATCTGAGACCTCCTCCTCTGTTTAATGTTGGTT
>NC_051439.1:939298-959830 GCF_001649575.2 Kryptolebias marmoratus | reverse complement strand
CTGATGACAGAGAGTTTGTGTTCCAGAGGGTGGTGAGAGTCAAACAGAAGGTACTGATCTGTGTGGGTTGGTTTTCTGTAGACTTCAATGTTGAGACTGTCCTCTCTTACCATGTGCACCAGACAGTCCAAAAAAAGGCAGCTTATTGTCGTCAGCATCTTCTCTGGTAAACTTGATGTTGTTGTCGACTGAGTTGATGTGTCTGGTGAAGGCTTCAACTTCTTTCGCTTGAATTTTGACCCAGGTATCATCAGGTACCACACTCTCTATTTATGAATTGAGAAAGCTCCTCGGATGAGAAGCGAAACGTCTTCAACTACAGAATAGAAGTCCAGTTGTTTTTGTTTTTTAACCTTTTTTGAATTGATCATGCCCTGGATGACTGAGAATCTACACCAGCACAGTGAAATCAATCTTTCATATTTTACATTACAGCACCCTGCCTCTCACTTGTTGGCAGCTGGAGATAGTCTCTGCAGGTCTCTGCAACCCTGCAAGTGTAGCGGAAGAATGGATAATTGAAACTGAATAAAAGGAAAAGCAGCTTCATTTAAGGTTTTGTTCTAGATTTATCCCACAAATGTACTTCTGGTTTCAATTTGTGTGCATCATTTGTTGCAGCAGAGAGAGTACACCAGGAAAAACTCAACATTGTGTGTGTGCCCACCTCCTTCCAGGTTCGTTCAAGTACTGAAAACACTCAAGTCTCATTCCACTGACCAGCATGGTTTCACCTGTCCTCACATTTAATGACACAATTATTGCCAGCAAACCTTTTGAGGAAGTTGCTAGATATCACTAAATGTCTTGCTAAAAGTTGCCAAATGTCACCAAGATAAATGTGTTATTTGAGAATCTAAAAGTTTAATTATTTATTTTGGAAGAATACAAATACTAAAATGAAATGATTGACTAAAATAATTTTAGTTTAAGGAGATTCTAACATAAAATAAATCTTAAGTGACTAAATCTAATCCAACAGTTGTATGAACCCAACAAATTTCAGGGTTTCCCCTTGAAAAAGGGATAAGCCTGGTGGTATGTGGCTGATTGCTGGCCAACTGTGATTTAGTATTTTAAAAAAATGTTTAAAGTTGGCTATCAACAGTATGGCTATTTATTATGTGATACTGTAAGATATTTGTGTCAAATATTTACACAACTAGAGTTTTACAAAAAGACACTTTTAAAATACTTTTTAAAACAAAAATACAATTAAAATAAATGAAGTGAAAACAAGGCACCAATACACATCTCACTTCAAGGCCAATGAATAACAACAGAGAACTCTTTACTGTTAAACAAGGATTAATTGGAATGCGTCATATTAATATTTTCACTAAGTACAAAACATGCTTACTGTATTCGGTCTTGTAAAGCCACTCGCTGAATTTCGGCTCAATTAACCATTTTTGGTTAAACCCGCTCGTTCAGTGTTTATTGCTGTGGCTCTCAGAAGGCTGCTCCGACGACATGCTAACTCCAGTGGTAGCTGAAGGTGGCTCGGCCTCATTTAGCTGCGGCCCGGCTAAGGTTAATGAGGTACTCTCAGTGTCAGTGCGCTCCCCTTGGTCAGCAGGTAAATGAATAGACTCCTCGCCTGCGCCACTGCTCGTCTGACTTAGAAAAAAAAAAAGGAGTCCAACGTCTTTTGACCCTTTCTCTGTGACATGTTGTATGTTGTAGTAGGTGTTACCGTGTAAAGAGGTAGAGAAAAGTAGTGGTTTTGGGGGTACGGGTGGGAAAAAAAACGTATAAAAATGACGTATTTTACAATAAACAAGCGGATCTTAGCCTGGCGGCCTGGCAGACTTATAATACACTGCGGGAAAACCTGAATTTAAAGTGACCAGAACTTTTTTTTATGCTGTTGTCTACCTATTAATTAACAAAGCAATTGCAAATAGGCTTTGTGTGTTGCTCATTTGTCATTAGGTGTGTCCAAATTTTTGACTTCTGTAAATTAAAAAATGAAAAAAAACTGTACTAAAACCTTTCCTTGGTGCTCTTTATCACATTCCCTGCTGTTTTTGTGGTTTCTAAATTTCTCCTCACACAGGCTCGACAGCTAATTCTACAGCATGGCCTCACCCTTTCCGATCTGGACAGGCACCCTGAGGTATAAGCTTGTTGCTGTGAATCCACTGAAGCAGAAATACACTGGAATGGCCACTGACGATGCAAGGCGAGAGTCATGATTGACATCGTGCTAGGTGCTATGCCTATCACTGTATTTATTATGTCGAAGCCACACATTAGCACCTAGTGAGTGCTGTATGCTGGGTTGTCAGTCCAAAACACACCCAGACAGCCTTTTATTACTTATAAAAACGTATATGATGCATTATGTGAAAATATGAAACAATAATATTCTGTAATGAGCCTTTGGAAGAGCCTTGTAATCAAGCTTGGTGAAGCGTTAATGGTGACAAAACGCTGACCTTGTGGGCTACCATGATACAATGACCATGTGCTGTAATCATTTTGACCTGATCAGTATGTAACTTTTATTTAAGTAATTAAGTATTTTCATGACATGGTCTAATCCAGGGGTCGGCAACCCAGAATGTTGAAAGAGCCATTTTGGACCAAAAAAAACAAAAACAAATCTGTCTGGAGCCGCAAAAAAATTAAAAGCCTTATATAAGGCGTATAACGAAGGCAACACAGGCTTTAAGTGTCTATATTAGCCTGTTATCAAAATGATTAAGTGTATACATAATGAGCATTCATGATTAAATGTTTATTTTCCCTGCAGTATGTCCTGGACGGAATGACGCACCACGTGACTACTCTGTTGCACGATGTTGCTTTAAGTTTAACTTCCATCACAATATTAATGTATTATGTTGCATTAATAAATTAAAGAAATGCAATAAAGAAATCTCAGAAAAGCCATTACAGTTAAATAAACCTATTGTGTTTGAAGGCTTAACTTTAATCAATCAAACCGATTTGCTCAGGAATAAATGAAATACTTTAGTAAACCAAACATTTTACAACTAGATATTACGTAATATTGGTGTTTATCTTCCATCATTGGGGAAAGCTAGCAGGAGTTTTTATAACAATGTGCCGGGAGTCAGGCGTTCTCCCCCGATATACTAAACCTGGAGCACTCGGCCAGCTGCAGCTGGCGAGGGGAGCTGGCTGCTAATACCGCGGGAGCATACATGTTCGAAAATGTCAAAACAATATTGCAATTAGGTGATGTATTGATGAACCGAGGAGATATTTGAGACATTCAAAGCCACATTCTTGCCTAAAAACATTGTAAAAAATCATGTTGTGTCACTTAAAGTGTAATATAGCAAAATAATTTGCCGCTCTTCACTGTCATTGCGGCTTAGCTTGAACGCCCAGTTTGGACCCGCAATGAATTATGGGATATGGTGATCCGTGAGGGATACACCGGACCCATCCTTCAAATCTGGGGAAAAGAATGATGCATTTGAAGGCAGCATTTGTAGGAGACTTCGAAGTTGGACATGCCCTGTTGCTACGCTGTGACATAATCGGCCGACAAATCCTTCCTTCGAAGAATGCAGATCCTGAATTCGGACACAGCTTTAATATTTATTCTACACATTTTTACAGCATTGGAAAATGTTACGAATATTTGCTGTCCTACAGAAACCATATTAAAACAAAAATATATTTCCCACCCCCATCTTTTTCCATTTTCAAACATATTTGAAAAAAGCTCCAGGGAGCCACTAGGGCAGCGCTAAAGAGCCGCGTGTTGCTGACCCCTGGTCTAACCAATCAAAATGTTACTTCAAAAAAGATTTTACACTGATTATTGTTTTAAATTTAAATCATAATCTTCAAAATGTCTTAAAAGTCTTACATTTAACTTAGTGGAATTTGCAAAAAAAAAGAAAAATAACCTTAAATGATATATTTTCAGTTAGCATCTATTCAGTACCCTACTTTACAGTAATTATAGTCTAGTCTGGAGAAAGCGACAACCCTTAGTATAATAATACAGTGTATTATAGTATTTCCAAAGAAGTTCAGGTTCAGACAGTTATACAAATTATTGACGTAACATTCAATTCAGTTTATTTATACAGTGCCAAGTCACAACAAAAGTCGTATCAGGGCACTGTACAAAAACATTCACATACATTTTAAAAAGCCAATTAGTAAAAGTTTTCTATCAAAGGAAGCCAGCAGATTGTGTTGAATCTTCACCTTGATGCAGTCTTTCATCCTGATTGGGCGTCTTGGCTGAGTTCACGTTTTTCATCTGATATTTATGGTCTGTTGCCATGCTGGCAGTAATGAAGGCTGTCATGTAATATCTACCAAGATAGCGGCACAAATCTTTGTCTCATAGCCTACACAGTGGTTGACCATTCCAGTGTATTCCTTTTTTAGTAGTTGAATCTAAAGCTGTCACAGTGAGAACTGGGTTTATTATGCAAAAAGATGACAAGCAATTTCTAAATGTTGAAAATTAGGACTGAATTATTTGTGTGTGTGTCCTTGCTACCCAGCTGGACGTGGCGATTGATGGAGCAGATGAAGTGGACACAGAGCTCACGTTGATAAAAGGTGGAGGGTAAGTATGCTTTAACATAAACAGCACAACCAGTGGCGGCTGGCCAATAGAGGGCGCTAGGGCGCCGCCCCACCACTCACATTACCTTGAATAAGACTTAAAAAAATAAAAAAATAAAAATAAAAATAGTACATTAAAAATATTTCGAAATATATGTATATATATTTTAGTTGTGTAAGATAAATATTTTATAGTTAATGATAAGTAAAGTTGTTTCGTTCTTCGACCTTGTCTGATTGGTGACGTATTTCCACTCCGGGGCGCAAAAATCTTTGTCCATAGACTCTCGTTAAAAGTTGTACATGTATTGTAGCTCCTCTTCAATACAAGAGATAGGACGGTTCAGGGCGCACCTCTCCTGCGCCCAGAGCTGCTGAATGCAGCTGTGTTTATATTTCACCACCGCCAGAGCGTGGGACTTCCGCCACGGGATGACGTCACATCCGTCTGTCCTAAAGTTCGCCTGATTGAAAAGTCGAGCCGCGGGTGAGCTGCCTTTTATTCAAAGACAGCAATAAGTTCATTATGTGACTAAGTTCCATACAAAAGGTAATAAATAAGCTCATAGTTAATAATTAGTTTAAGAAAAATTATGCTAAAATCTGTTAGAATCTTTGGATTTGAATTCTAATCGGAGTGAGACATCTGATCTATGTGCAGAATACGTGACGTAGTGAGTGCTCCCACCATAAAACAAGCTTTGACGTAGTTTCTCCCATAGACATTCTATTATGTCTATGGTTTCTCCGGTAAAGTTTTGAAAAATAAGTGAGAAAACAGGTCTTATAAACGTTAGATGTGTCCTACAGACCTCCGTCTTTCTAAGTATTGGTGTTCAGGAAGCACTTATGCATATGTACATTTATATGTACATTATAATGTTGCTTCTGTTGTTTTAATTCATGTAAATACACTGGTGTGATACTTTAGTATATGTCTTGGTCCAAAACATATACTAAGGTATCACATAATAGACATATGCCAAAACCTTTAGTATATGTCTATTTTGGATTTATAGCCCCCCCTGGAGAAAACTCCACCAGCCGCCACTGAGCACAACTAAAGGTGAATTGACTTTCTCATTGATTATCTTTTCATTTTGCAGCGGCTGTCTGACTCAAGAGAAGATTGTTGCTGGCTGTTCAAAACATTTTGTTGTCATTGCTGACTACAGGTCTGTATTGACTGATTTATTTTTAGATGTAAAGGTTTTGGAGAGTGCCCGTGTGACATGCATGTGGTGCAGGAAATGAAATGTGTTTTTCATCTCCCAGAAAGAACTCTAAGGCCCTGGGTCAACAGTGGAAGAAAGGAGTTCCCATTGAAGTCATTCCCATGGCCTATGTTCCTGTCTCCAGGATGATAGCAAAGTGCTTTGGAGGGGAAGCCAACTTAAGAATGGCTGTCAGTAAAGCAGTGAGTGAAATAAAAAAGTCAACTTTTTATACTAATTTGTTAGATGGTTGGGAACTCAACACCAAAATATTACACTGTAACTGCTTCATTTACAGTCTTTGGAGAAGAACTATGATGATTTATCTACTAGTCAAGCTTTTAAATGACCAGTTTTCAAACTTACAAACAGTAATAATTGCAGAACATCTTAGGGATCACAAAGATGCTAGAATTTATTTTGAAATTAATCAAATGAGCACCTATTACAGTTCAAGACAGGCTCAAGCATTTTTAAACTTCCCTGCAAAGTCATTTTGAGGCCAGTGTAACATATAAGGCTAGGCAGCTGACTGCAACGACAAAAGCAGCATCAGAAGAATGTTCTTTAAAAGAGCATGAGTAAACTTTATTTATATAGCACATTTCACAGACAGCAATGTCACAAAGTGCTGAACAGAGAGCAACATAACAAAAAAGACAGTAAAACCATACCTAAAAACATTAACCAACACCTAAATGAAAACCTGTCTGAATAAAAATGTCTTAAGATGTTTCTTAAAAGAGACCGTGGTGCGTGGTACCACCAGCAACACCAGCAATATTTGATTTGAGGATTTCAAAAGACCTGGATGGACAGAAAGACTTCAGAAGAGCCGAGATATATTTGGGAGACATGAGGCAGTGTTTCCAGTTTGGTGCATATATTAAAGTGATTGTACAACAACAACAAAAATACAAGACAATAACAACAACAACAAAACACCAAATAGTTGAGTTACAAGATTCCCAGTTCGAAGTCCATTATCAAAGTTCGTTGTCCATTGTTCTAGCTCGCCATCTGTCAAAACCTGACCTAAAAAGGTCAAAAATACCCATTAAGAATTTCATCTAAAATAAAATGACCAACTATATTAGCATATATATATATATATATATAATATATATATATATATATATATATATATATATATATATATATATATATATGAATAAATAAATGATTTTATATATGAATATTACATTTTTTCCAGTATTTAGACTTCTGAGCATGATCGAACATTTAAATATTCTTTTAACCATAATTGAAAAATGATCAACCAAAAATAATGTAATTCAGAATATATTTTAAGTCAATTAATTTTTAAAGTGCACTTTCAAAAATCTCACTCAAAGAAAATAAAATAAATAAATTCACTAAATCTTTCAAAATTCTCAGAAAAAGGGGAAAAATAAAGATATTGCGCAGTATTAAGTTTAAATAAAAATGTAGCTACATTATTTTCAATTGATTTTACCCGCACACAAAACTTCGTAGCTGCTTTAGAGTCAAAACATAAAGTGCCAAAACACACACAAAATACACCCGATGCACCAAACAACAATAGAGTGTATATATCAGGCTTTTGTCCACAATTCGGCTTTGATTGTACATTAAAAAAATAATTCTTTTACCTTTTCAATGTAGTGAGAAGTACTTAGCCTGAGTGCGCAGCCCGGTGTATATTAATGGCAGAGTCCTAATGGAGTTCTGAAGTCGCGGCGCCAACAATTCTGGTAAAATAACGCTTCAATGAGCAGGGAATGGTAGTCTTAAACATTAAACAATGCTACAAGATAACAGACTCACCATGTTTCAAGTTTGCAATGCAGATATAAGGAACTGCATTGAGTCGTTTGGGAAACGCCAACCAGAGCACGCCACAGCCACAGTGGAGACACAGGTGCAAGTAAACTGTAAGGCGGAGCTTTAAAAAGGTTGGAATGCTTGGGCAACACCAGAAGTGGGCCCGCAAAAATAAAAGCCATCCAACTACAAGTGGGTTACACCAGCATACAAGTTGGTCTGTCATTCATGTTATAGCTCCAGAATTACTTTTAGATTTGTTCGCCTTCAATAGAATTGTTGTCAGCACATTTGCTATTAATACAGTAAAAAGTGAAAGCCTTGGCAATTAACCAAGTTGGGTGTTTTTGGCTTTCAGGGTCCTGTAGTCACTGACAACAGCAATTTCATCCTGGACTGGAAGTTTGAACAGGCTCTGAACTGGAAGGAAGTCAACACTGCAATCAAGATGATTCCTGGTGAGGATCTGTACACATACAAGCTGCTGTTTGACAGTAAATTTTTTTGTAATGTTGATTTTAGTGCTGAGAAGTAATTGTATGCAGTCTCCAAGATTCATTTTATAACCTGGAAAAGACCAGATTTTTTATGTTCTGATGCATAAAATCCTAGAATTGAAAGGGTGTAGGCTTTCTTTTCCCACAACTGTATATAATTTTATATATATTTAAAAATTTGGAATTTAGATTTCTAACTTTTTGTGATTTGATAATATCTGTGTTGTGTTTAGGTGTCGTAGAGACTGGGCTTTTTGTAAGCATGGCTGAACGAGCGTATTTTGGGATGGAGGATGGAAGTGTGCAAGTTCGGGATGCTCTTGTCAAATGAAGCGTTTGCCACATCCACTATCACTGCTCCTCGTTTCATTGGTCAAAATTCTCCCACAAGTGCCGTCACAAATTGCTCCCAAGGTTTTTCCACTTTGACCGGTGGGGTTTCTAATTTTTGGAGTTTTAAAGTAGCTGATGTAAAAAATTAAGTCACACTGGAAATTGTGTAATGAAGGAGGTTTGACTGAATGCTTTCAGACCTGGGGTTCACTGGTTGCCTGATAAAACACTGTGGTGCAGTAGAGTGAAATTAAGGTGTGTCTTAAGGTTATGCTAATAAATTAAAGTTCACATGCGTACGGAATGTCACATCTGCTAGTACGATGGCCAGTAATCAAATCTTAAAACATTACATTATCACTAGTCAGATATGAACTCTTACAACAATGTTCAAATAAAAGTAATACAAATATAATTGGTTTGTTTGTTTGTTTGTTTTTGGGGGGGGGTAGTTTTTGTGTAACAAACACATAGAATATGTGATGTTGCACATGCCTTTATATAAGTGGTTACTAACCTGTGGTTACTAACCACCACTGTGCTCTCGTGGGTTTATTACAAGTACCCTGGTTTCCTCCCACAGACCAAAAACATGCAAGTTAGTTTAATTTGTAACTCTAAAATCGCCCTAGGTGTGAGTGAGAGAGTAGATAGTTGTTTGTCTCTATGTGGGCCTGTGATGGACTTGCGACCTGCCCAATGTGTCCCCTGCCTCTCAACCAGTGATTGCTGGAGCTAGGAACCAGCTCCCCACGACCCAGAAAGGAGAAGCGGGTAAAGAAAATGGATGGATGTGTTCCTCCCTCTTTTGGAAGTGGGTATTGACTACAGCCATTTCCATCTTCTTGACAAAATCCACCACCATCTGTCCTTCCTGGTTCCTTTCCTTAACACCAAACCTTCCCATCACCTTCTCATCTCCTCTCCTCTGTTTCCTTCACCAACATGTCCATTCAGATCTGCTCCAATCACCAACCTGTGGAGTATAACATTTAACGTCAGACCTTCTACTTCTACCTTCAGACACATCACCCTATCTGACACCCTCTTCACCTCCACTACATTCCTTTCTAACTTGTCCTTCAGGACCACCCCTACTTCATTTCTTTTCCTATCCACACCATAGTAAAACAAAACCCTGCTACAATGCTGCGAGCCTTGCTGCCCTTCCACTTGGTCTCTTGCATGCATAATTAATCTACCTTCCTTCTCTGCATCATGTCAGCCAGCTCTTTACCTTTGTCTGTCATTGTCCCTACGTTTAGACTTGCTCCCGTCAGTCCTACACTCTTGTCTTTCCTCTTCTCCCTCTGTCTCCTGGCACGTTCCCTCCTCGTGGTCTATGACTATTAGTAGTGACATTTCTGGTCATTAACCCTGCCCTCAACTGACCAGGTATGGTGTTGCTTGGATGAACTTGCATTATTTGGCAAAAGTGTTTTATGCTGAATGCCCTTTCTGACACAACCCAAACCATTTACCTGAGCTTGGGACCGGCACAAGAGACAAACTGGCTTGTATTCTCTAAGGGCTGGTTTACTTTGCTTTAGTCTAGTACAAAAAAATAAAAACAACTTAGTAAAATACTTTGTGGTGGTAGCATCACAAAATGTGGAAATGTTCAGAGGGTTTTAAATGATAACTGGCATTATTTGGTTGTTTCATAATTTTCAACCTTTTGAAGCTAAGGACAGGACAATCCTAAACTGAAATCCTGCTTTTGCATTTTTTTCACCTCTAGGAGGTGCTATAGAAACACAACAGATCCATTGTTTTGCAAGAATCTTCTTGGAAGTACTGAAAATGTTGAAAACAAAAGATGTATTTAAATAACAACAAACTTAAGAAAAACGACTGGATCTGAACTAATTTTTTTCATGAAAGCCTTTCAATTTAACAAACAAAACCGTTCTGGTATGTTCGAGATGCTGATAAAATCTACACTTGAGTATATGATACTTTCCAATAATCAAAATGTTTTCACACAGAAATCCAACACTTTGTTTTTCTTAAAGAGACCAGGAACAGGCCGTGCGCCTCTCACCTACAGTGAAGTCACCATAGAAGCCACGTTGGTGCTTTCATGTCGGCAGGTCTTGACAACTAGGCCTGAGCGACAGCTGAACTATCAAATTAGATGCTTGCGTTAAATCAGCAGGTTGAATTAAACCAATACCGTCACTGCTTTTCTTCCCAGTCTCTTATTGGACGGACGTTTGTACGTTTGACCTATCACAGGTCCTAAACATGAATCGCCTTCGGAGACTTTGTTTACGTCAGCTTGGCGCATGCGTAGACCCCAGAGAATAAGTGCGCGCGTTCCATTTTAGTCAGCCGGGCGACGACTTCGGTAGAAGTAATTACGAGCGGTAAAGGAGGAGTTTCCTTCTTTTGCCGGTGTTCTGACGAGGTCGGATTGATGGGTAGCATAGATATTTAGAACACCGGCGGGAGAATTTACCGAGCAATCTGGGTGTGTTATGTTAACAGCTGACTTTATAAATTTGTATCAGAGAGGGAATAGATTAAAAAAGACATTCATTGAAGGACTGCATACCACCCGCCCTCTTTCATTGCCAGAGTTTTAAATTAAGATAATTTTAGGCTGGGAAGGGCTGGAGTTGCAGACTTTGTGATCAAATCTTATAAACAGCGTTACGTGTGATCTGTTAATACTTAATGTATGTGTTAAGGTGACTCAGCTTCTATCACGCCAAGTTTTATCTCAATAGGTATACGGCCACTTTGTCAGCGGTGTTACAAATGGTGCGCAGCCTCTCGGGTTAGTTCATTGTTTGGGGGTTGGCTCTAACAGGGTCCGCCTCTTTGAGTGACGGAAATCTAATGCAATCAATTTCTGCTTAGTATGCGGGAACATGTGATTGACTGTGAAGTGCGCAATGAGAAGCGTCCACAATAAATTTATTGGGACGTATGGATTGTATGGTCCAATCTTAGTGTAGAAACAAGGCGGGATTTGGGGTTTCTAGGCAAGTATCAATCTAACATAACATGTTGTCACAGAGGCTGTTTATGTTTACTAAAAGAGCACATTCAGTAGGGCGTATTTTAGGACACAGCAGTTTTTTATGTTATTTCACATTTTTATTTTTTCAACTTTTAATGATTTACAAGGTCAGTAGCATGTAAATCTCATATTTCACTAATGTGCCAGTCTTACAAATGGAAAGGAGGCTTCACTTTGGAGTGAGCATTTCCTTGGTGCTCCTGCTGCTGCTGAAAGTGCTCGCGGGTTTCGGGACTTCACAAACTCAGGGTTCCACTATCGGACGGAAATTGCCGTCCGCCGGCCGGAGCTCGTTGTCTGCCTCGGTGGAAGATGGTGCACGGGTCATGGAGCGCAGCCTGGAGAATGTAGGCACCACGGTCACGGGAGCAGACGTTACCGTGGAGGACGACGAGAATGGGTCGGCAGGTGAAGCTGACGAACCATATGGAGAAAGTAACGAAAGCATCCGACCTACAAGGTAAATAAGCTGGACAAGCGCGCAGCTCGTTGCTAGAGATCCATTATCGGACACTTTTAGTTAACTCAAGAAAATGATAGCGACCTCCAAAGTGACAGTGGCACATATTTAAGGCACAAAAAGTTAACAATTTAATTTTTTTGTAGAAATAAAATTTAAGGTAATACACACGGAATAACGACAACACCGGCGTTTCTGTGTAGCAGGTGTTGTGTTTAGTTTTGTTTTCAGCGAAGACTGAGAAACAGACGGAAACCCAGCATCGAAAGCAAGTGGAGAGTTTAGAGACCGTCTACACATTGCAAAAACCAGGCTATAGTAACATCAATGTGTCTGTGTTTTCACCTAAATCACATATCACACATGTATGAGTCAGACCTTTACATCTCTTTTCAATCTCTCCAACAGTATAATTAGTATGTTTGTATCATTTTGGAGAATATTCTAGCTTCGTGCTACTTATTTAAGGTTCCTAAATATTTTGTTCAGTTTGGAGTTTAACTAGTTTGGGTTAAAACGAGTCTGTGTTCTATTGTTTGCTTTTGTGCTGTTGACAGAAGGTGATGTTCGTATTTTTACAGCGGTTGACGGCTTGTTTTGAAGTTGGCAAACTCGGAAATAGGAAATTGTTAAACTTTTCAACCAATATGATGATCTACTACTCTCAAACAGAAAGACGTCTGTTATCCTCGTGCACAGATGAACTAAAATGGATTCTATATTTGCATTTAAGTGAGGGCGACAGATTTTTGTCACCCTCAAGGTGGTCTGTGTGTGTCAGCTAAAGCAACCTATGCCTGTAAACCGATTATTTGACCTGTTTAATTCTTCTGCTTTGCCACTGCCACCAAAGGTCATGGCTTAGTGATAATGTCTATACTTGTGTGTGTGTGTGTGTGTTTGTTCGTTTGTTTGTCTGTAACATGAGTAAAATTTCTCATGAATAAGGTTTCAATTGAACTGCATCAAGTAACAATTAGATACACATCTACAGCTTTTAACTTTTGGACTTAACCCAATTCAAAATGGCCACCAAAGCCAACTAACCTCAGCAAACACAAAAATAGCTATAACTTGACAATTTTACAGGTTTGGAGTTAAAATATGGTGTGGTAGTAGCTGAGCATCGTCCCAACATATACTTCAATGGCAACACATTGTGTGACATCTATGCTTAAAACTTTAAAAATTAACTGTTGGTGTTAACCCTGCCTGTCTGTTAGCAAAATATCTCATGAACACCTTGATGGTTTTAATGGAACCCTACAGAGTTGAATGTACTGGACAAATTGTTAATTTTCGGAGTCAACCGCATTTAAGATGAGCAGCTAATCAGTTAGTTTTAAATATATTAAGACAAAATTCGGTGTGGTAGTAGTTGAGAGTAACTTTGAGTGCAAAGAGATCTTGTTGGATCTTGCAATATCGTATGAGCATAAAGTCATTCACAAGGTTTGAATGAAACGGGTGGAACTGTCTTTTTTCATCATAAAATAATCTTAGATTAAAACTCTGGTATTAAAGTGTTGGACGATATGCATTATTTGAAGAGATCCTGGGTTTTTACATTGGTTTAGTTTTTCTTTGTTTGATTGACTGCCACGTTAGGTGGTTTATGGTGTCCTTATGATGTGCTCCATGTAGGAATTTCATTTTATGAGGACCATTCCACTAGCTTTAGACTGTAGTATATCTTCTTGAATCCTCATTTTTCCTCTGACTTTCCTTGGTGTAAGAAAACGATGTCCCGTTAAATTATTCTCTGTGTAGTGTTCTAAACAGTCCATCCATTTTTTTTTCAAAGGATTTGGATTAAAGTTGTAAAAGTGGAAAAACTCAAGTCTTTTGAAGATTTCTCAATTCTTTTCTGACCATTAATGTAAAAACTTGCTGCAGCATTAACCACTCGGTGGTTAAAATGCATCCAGTTTCTCATTTTCTTTAATCCCTCTTTTTACTCTTGTACTTCCATGATAACCCCCAGAGTATTGTATATTAGTTTAGAGCATTTGCAGTGCCAGATGAGCCCTGCCTTTTCACAGCAGGGAACCCCTGAGCCGGCTGTGTAGAAAGTCCCATGAAGCTCCAATCAAAAGAATTGGCTAATTTTAGTTTTAAGATATGTAACTTTGAAATAGAGGGAAGACAAATTTTAATCTCCACTGTGTTTTTTTTTAACAGAGAAGTCCTTGATGTGGACTGAATAAAAGCACAAAAAGTTGCTTGCCAAATGTTCTTGGGGAAATTAATTTCTCTATTTATTTTCAGTTTCCTCTTTATCTTGATGATACAACAGGCAAATGTGAGGAAACAGAAATAAGTGTTGTATCATGTCAGCCTTTATAATTTTACTGCATTTTATACCTGATGGATACCTAACTAACTAAACAAGTTAATATGTAAATAAATAAGATAAAACTAAAAACTGAATAAAGAAATTACATTTTCTGCAAAAATGCAGGGTGCATGCTAAAAGCTAAATGACTTTGCTGAAAATTGTTGAACATGCTGAAACTAAATTGTTAACACTAAAAGAAGCACAAAACTAGCTAAAGGCTAAAAGAAACTGGGCCCTAGCTCAAAGCTAAAAGGAGGAGAAGCCTAGCTAAAAGCTAAAACTAGCTTAAGAAGTAAAAAGTATGTCAAGCATACTAAAGCAGATATAAAAAATGTTAAGGAATTGAAGAGAACTCAGTATATTTCTATAGGGGGAAAAATTTTAAATAAACTTTTATTTTATGTTTAACAGTTACAAAACCCAGAAGTGATAGTGCCCATCTCCCGAATAAGCTGAACAGTTTTATGTAGGAATGGCTAAAATAGCACAAAGAATGCAGAAGTATTTGGATTGCAACAAAATAGAATAGTAAAATGTTGTATATTCACAAAATTAATAGTTTGTGAAGCAGGTTATTCTCCTGCCAATCACTACAGCTCCAGCAGGAAAACTAAATGTTTATTCTGCTGCTGTCACTCCTTACACTTTCTGTGCTTTTATCTATTCTTAAACATATTGCTCCATTTTCACTGTATTATTAAAGTCCTAACATTCCTTAAAGGAATGCATATTGCCCACTGCCTTTCATACCACAGTTTTTAACTAAGATTATTTTATAATGAGGACATGGAGTTATGGGCAATTTGGTCAAAACTTGAAAATACTGTTATTTGTGATGTCGTGATATTGCAAGATCTTTTGAGTTTCAGGCAAACATAATAAATAATTATGTTGATTTAGGGGCTTTGTTGCTGATTGAACAGATCTGTATTTTATTATTTTTTTCTGGCTTGAGATCCAGGTCCATTAAAAAAAACATCAAGGGCTACAACCCCAAATACCCATACCTATTCACACAGATGTCTGCAAGGTCTGTAAAATAAAGAATAATAATCAAAAAAGAAAAAAAAACAGCTGCAGTATCACTAAGGCTAGTTGTTGGCAACAAATTGCAAATGGCATTTGCAAGGAAGTTTACGAAAAGCTTTGAAATGTTTGCAAGGGTTGTCTTGTCACAGACATTTGAACTTGTATGAAAAATTTGCACTACAAATTTTCTCTCAAAATAGTCAGTCGTCACAGGCTTTTGGAACCCGTCTCAAACCTTTCTCCATTTAGTTTCTGTACTTCTAGAGTGCTACAGCTATATTTTTCTGTCTATATATGTCAACTCCTGGCAAATATTGCTGGACGTTTGTGTAAATGTGTTATTCAACGTGATTCAGAGTGAAAATATGCATATTTTCTTGCAATTTTGTGCCCTCGGCTGTTGCGGCCACATGAGATCCTACCCTAGGAGTAAAACAATGAAGGTAAACATCCTTTGGGGAAAATATGTTTTAGGTCACCTAGATCAGGCTTTTGAGAACCTTTTTGCCATTTTCTTCTGTGCCCTGTGCTTTACATGCTGTTAACCTTACCAAGTCAGTCGATCTTATAACAAGAACTAACCTATGACAATAACTACAGCACATCTCTTGTTTACTTAAGAAGGCCAGTTAAGCTGACTCTTCTACTACGAAGCCATTCTTCTGTAATGGATGCAGTATGCAGTTAACATTGTCTTGTTGAAATATGCAAGGTTTTCACTGAAAAAGACTTCAACTGAATGGGAGCACGTTGTTCTAAAACCTGTGTATCTTTCTGGATTGATGGTACCTTTTCAGATTTGTAATCTGCCCATGCCATAGGCACTAATGCACCCCCACATCATCAAAGAAGCAGACTTTTGAATTGTTTGCTGATAACAGGATGGATGGTTCCTTTCCATGGTATCTGTGGTTTACAAAATAATTTCAAACTTTGATTAGCCTGACCACAGAACAGTTTTCCACTCTGCCTCATTCCATTTGAAATGAGCTTTGGTCCAGAGAAGATGATGGTGTTTTGGATGGTGTTCACATACAGCTTCCTTTTTGCATGATAGAGCTTTAGCAAGCATTTGTAAATTACACAGTGAACTGTATTTACAGACAATGATTTGTGGAAGTGTTCCTGAACCCCTGCAGTGATGGCCCTAACTAAATCAGATCTCTTTTAAATGCAGCGCTGCCTGACGGCCCAAAGTTCACGGGCAACCAGCATTGATGTTCAACCTTGTCGTTTGAGCTCAGAGATTTCTCCAGACTCTTGATGATGTGATATTATGAACTGTAGATGAAGGGATTTTCATACTCGTCCCAATTTTCTGCTGAGGAACATTATTTTTTAAATTGTTCCACTGTTTTTTAACAGACTGGTGAACCTCTGCTCATCTTTACTTCTGAGATTCATGCTCTCTAAAATGCTTCTTTTATACCCAGTCCACTTACTGACCTAATTTGTTGTAAAATTTGTCTCCAGCCATTTTTACAACCCTTTGTTGCCCCTGTAACAACTTTTAAAATATGTGTTGTGGGCAAAAGTTCAAAATAATAATTCAGAATATTCAAAATGTTTTCCTAGAAATGGTCCAATTTGATAGTTTAAACATTTGATGTTTACTATGTTTCATTGTAAATATAACATTATTGAGATTGAGTTTGAGGTTAAGGTTATTGAGATTTGCAATTTATTGCATTCTGTTTTTATTTACCTTTTATTCAATGTCCCAACTTTTTCAGAATTGAGGTTGTAGATTTCGCAGTAAAGCACTTTAGACAGATTCTTGAAAACCTCTCTTATAGATGCCAACTGTTCTTGTCAAGTTTTTGTTCATTGTAGTTTGTTTATTTATTTTTTTCTGTTTGCTCGTATTCTGTGTAGCCTATAATTATTCTAGATGTCTGCTTTGATCTGGGCCTCAGATTGTGACAATTGCTGCCTTTGTGGTGTTTGTCAGCTCTATCACCTCCATTCTCTGGCATCTTTATTTTGGTGTCTCTGCTCCGGAGACATGGCGTTGCATTTATTAATTCACATGTCTGTTTTGAACTGTTGTGTCTGTGATGTGATGGTGCTGCCAGCTTTGATGCCTCAGCTTAGCAGGTGCTCTGTTGGGCTCCTGCACCTTGGGGAAAGCTTGTAGGTGAGAGAGGACAGTAGATTTGTTTGAACCAACCACCCCCACCTGCAGAGCTGCAACAGCTCTTCTCGGCTGCCCTGCTTGCTAGCTGGCTTCCAGTCGCCCACTGCTTAGCAACAGCCAATCGGCCAAGCCAGGCATCTGGTCGTCCAATTGGGACAGAGAGATAACTCAGTGCTCAGACTTTGAGTGGGCCACCTGGGTCTGGTTCCAGTAAGGTAAAGGATGAAGTGAAGGACTTTTTTCTTCTTTTTTTAACTTTGCTGTAGTCTGCTTACTGTAACCAGGGAGGAAATGTGTTTTTATTCCTGTCGGGTGTTCTTCTTTGTTACAAAAATTAATTTGTGCTCAGTATGATTGTTTAAATTTGGCATGCTTATAGTTAAGACTTATCCCCTGCTTGTACTCTGAGCACAAACTGATAATGCTGGATCTATTTAAAAGTTTGCCATTAACTGTTGGAATCAACTCTGCCTGTTTGTTAGCAATGAACCATCAAACAAATTTTAATGAAACTTTTTGAAACTAATAAGTGGATTGAAACCTACAACTCATTAACCTTTGGACTCAATCGAAGTCAAGATGGCCGCCACATTCAACTGACCTTAGAAAACACTCAATGACTACATCTCAGCCAATTTGACAGATATTGATCATAAAATTGTTTGTGGTAGTAGGCGAAAGTCATTCAAAATATATACTTTGAGGCAGCACAACACATCATGTGACAACTTTGCTTAAAACCTTGGCATTAACTCTTGAAGTCAGGCTTGTTTGTTTGTTACCAAAATATCTCAAAAACGTCTGAATTTACTGTGCTTCTGTCGACTATCATTAAGCTGGAGAACGTTTTAATATTAGGTGATTTTAATTTATATGTTGATGATGTCTCCAGTAAGGCAGCTGCTGATCTAATCTCCATCACAGACTCATTTCACTTTATTCAGTATGTTTGTGCTCCTACTCATAAAAAAGGCCATACATTGGACCTTGTTTTTTCCTTTGGCCTTAATGTTAAAGATGTTTGTGTGGAGGATATATTTTTAAGTGATCACAATTGTATATTTTTTAATGTGTCTTTTAGTCCTGATCCAGCTCCTCCTAATTTTCTGATCCAAATGCGTATCTTAAATGAGCACACTCCTGAAGCTTTTATTTCTCTTTTTGATTTTGCTTCTTTAGATTTTAACATCATGAGTGTGGATTCATTTGCTTCATGTTTTAACATTCACTGTACAAAAATTTTTGGACACTATTGCACCTGTAAAACTGAGTACTGTTCAGCGCGCAAGATGTCCTTGGATTAATAAGGAAATTCTTAGCATGAGGAGAGTTTGCCGTAAGGCGGAACGTCGGTAAAAAATGGCTTGGCTTGCACTTATATAGCGCTTTACACTACAATCATTCACCCATTCACACACTGATGGCGGTAAGCTACATTGTAGCCACAGCTGCCCTGGGGCGGGCTGACAGAAGTGAGGCTGCCATCACACCGGCGCCACCGAGCCCTCTGACCACCACCAGCAGGCAAGGCGGGTGAAGTGTCTCGCCCAAGGACACAACAGCTGAGACAGCTGGAGCGGGGGCTTGAACCAGCAACCCTCCGATTACAAGACAAACCCCTAACTCCTGAGCCACTGCCGCCCCAAAAAAAGTGCACTAAAAAAGCACTAAGCTGGAAGTACACAGGCTCTATTTTAAGGAACTGATCAGCTCCTTAAATGAGATGCTTAAGAATGCCAGATCCAGTTTCTTTGCAAATCTTATTAAATCCAAAGGTCGTAATCCAAAAATTTTGTTTGATACAATCAAGAACATTGTTTCACCGTCTTTTTCTTCTCCAAGTGCTTTTACAATCGCTGACTGCAATCGTTTTTTAAATTATTTTATTGGCAAAGTTGCCGGCTTTTATCTCTCCATCACCCTTGCACTGTCTGGTCCCTTGTCCTCTGTCCTCTGATACTTGGTCCTTTTTCACCCCTGTGTCAATTCAAGACATCACAGAACTTTTGGGTCAAATTAAACTGTCTTCCAGCCCCCTTAATATCCTCCCCTCATCTCTTTTTAAAGATATTTTCAACTGCATTGGCCCCAGTGTTGTAAAACTGGTTAATTTATCTCTTTGTTCTGGCTCTGTACCCCACTGTTTCAAAACTGCTGTTGTCTGTCCTCTGTTAAAAAAAACTAATTTGGACTCTTCTCTACCTGAAAACTACAGACCTATCTCCAAACTACCAATTCTATCAAAGATCCTTGAGAAGGTTGTAGCAGAACAATTGAGTTGCTTCTTAGAGGCAAATGACAGACACTTTTCAGTCTGGTTTTCGCAAATTACACTCCAGTGAAACAGCTTTATTAAAAGTTTCTAGTGACTTGTTGATGGCAGCTGATTCTGGAAACTACTCTGTGCTGGTTTTATTGGACCTAACTTCAGCTTTTGAAACTGTGGATTAGTGCTGGGCGATATAACGATACATATCGTGGGGACGATAGAAAAGTGTCTATCATGATAATATTTTCTTCTATCGTCTCTATCGTTTCTGTTGTTTCTATCATAATTGTATCAATGATTCATGTAAATATTTCATAACGTAGGCTACGACGAATGTATTAGTGTTGTCACTTTGCATACATTCAATTTATATAAGTGATAAATAATAAGAAAAAATAACTATTTTGCGAAGAACCTCCATTTTGTGACATGACGCTGCTTTACGTGTGGGTTTGCGACATGCTTTACGGCAGCGGCTTTCTGTGCGGCCCGGAGGCACACCGTATTCTGTGACCCACCGTATATTGTGTCGGCATTTAAGTCATAAGTGCTGAAAGATGGAGACGCATGAAGTATCAAACCCGAGGTTGCAACAAGTAGAGACAGCTAGCAGGCAGCCCAAGAAGAAAGACTTTTACCAAAACGAGGGGGGACATCTGTGATTTGGTTCAAGAAGTCCGACACGGAGCAGAAAAAGGTAATATGCTAACTATGCTAATGCTAACTCTGCTATTAGACTGTTTTCTCATCTGACGCCAACACAACAAACCTCTTCTATCACTTAAAGAAGAACCACGAAAAAGAATATTTAACAATCCAAAAAGTGCAAGGTCAAGCAAGTTGTAAAAGAGCCGG